>NW_006296048.1:310913-320683 GCF_000327345.1 Myotis davidii
TCCTTCTATAACAATTATTGATATCTTTTTACGTTCTAAAAGTTAGGAGGCTAGTAAATCTTATGAATTAATTAAGTAGCACCATTTCAAAAAAATTTAGCTCATAATGGATAAAAAGTAACTGGAATATTAACATAGCTTAGAGAGTTTTAAAATGTTAAAAGACAGTAAAAAAACAAACAAACCCACAATAAATCAGAACATTAGTCAAAAAATTTATAGCAATACTATTTCCAGAAATTTTACCATCACTAAGGGCATATGCCACTTCCAAATGAATCTTGAGTCTGCAGCCTGGATATTCCAGCGCATACATAAAAAAAAAAAAAATCAGCATTCTGAGTTAAAAGGAATCCAGCCACCATTCTAAGGCAAGGTTACCCGGAACTATCTGACCTCTAAAAAAAGACCTTGATAATTAAAAAAGAAAAAAAATGAGCGAAAAAATAATTCACTGAACTTGGACTCAATGATTTCATAGGATATGTGTGCCCTGAGCACATTAGGTTTCTCTAAGTCTGGATTTGTGAACATTGAAATTGGAGACAGTTAAATGTATAACACAGAATTGTGAGATTAAAAGAAAAATGGGTCCATTCGACTCTGCATGAAAGTACTACATGCCACGTACCTAAGATGAGCAGTATGTCCTATTCAAGAATACATGTTCTGCCCTGGCTGGAATGCTCAGTGGTTAGAACTCTGGCCATCAGACTACTGGTCAAGGGCATGTACCTGACTTGCAAGTTAGATCTCCAGCCTTGGTCAGGGAATGTGAAGGAGGCAACCAATGTGTCTCTCACATCAATGTTTCTCTTTCTCCTCTCTCTCCTCATCTCTCTCCCCAATTCCCTCCCTTCCACTCTCTGTAAAAATTAATGAGGGAATATCCTTGGTTGAGGATTAAAAAAAGAATGCATATTCTAGTTGTTTGGTTTCTGTGACTTCTCAACCCTTTCAAATAATAAGAAGTGGCTCATTCAAGAGATATTATCATCCTCACCATTCTACAACCTTCTATTAATCTAGTGCTTATGTGTCCGGCAATGTATCAGTACACTAAACATCTCATTTACTATTCACAATAATTATGAGGTATGTATTTAAGAGATTAAAGAATTGAGGCTGGAAAGATTACTAATCTTGTCCGAATGTTCAGACTGCTGTGACATCTATAGTACTCTTTCTGAACTATGAATACTCTTTACTACTATCCTAGAAAGGAGTGACTGCAAAGTAAACTCATTTTAAAAAAACCTAAAGTCGAATATACTCCCACTCAAACTTACCAAAAGTCTGGTTGAACACAATAACATTTATGTAGGTTATTTGGTAACCAATTAGCTTTAAATTTAAATATGATTATGCCTGGGATGAGGCAAAGACTTTCCATAACATATGGGAGAACATGGAAGTTTATGGATTTGGTGTCAAAAGCTTCACCGTCCATATGCATCATTCCCTAAAATGGCTCTACTTGCCTGCAAACTAAGGGGTCAAAAAAAATGCTGGTTCTTTCTACACAGTTCTCCATTGTCAACAGCCCTATGCTAACATATTCATGAGGCAGATGAGGCACAGTGCTAAGGCCAATAGTACTTTTAAAGGTTCAAATGTTTTCCAGTGTTGCTCAGTGGTTGAGCATAGATCTATGAACTGGAGGTCAATAGTTCGATTCCAAGTCTGGGTTGCATGCTTGGTCCCCAGTGGGAGGGGGGGCGTTCAGGAGGCAGCCAATCAATGATTCTCTCTCATTATTGATGTTTCTATCTCTCCCTCTCCCTTCTTCTCTGAAATAAAAGAAAAAAATTTTTTTTAAAAAAAGGTCCAAATGTTTTAATTTCTCTTAAAATCAGAAGGAAAAAAAATGAACCTTGAAAGTTAAAAAAAATTGTTTTAATTTTTTCTCACATCATACAAATATAGTCATTTTAGGGTATATTAAAAAGTATTAAATTTAGCATAGGACAGGAAAAAATAAAATATTGAAATATGTAAAGTTATATGACATGTACTTTTTATTTTTGATAGTATGAAGGGAGGAGGGGTCTGTGAAGATCTAGGCACATCCTTCTACTTCACAAAATTAAAATAATAAAAAAAACATTAAAAAATTACAAGTTAAAGAAATAAGCATTATCTAACCTGCATCTTACAATTGATGCAATGTACAACAGCACATAAAATTTTCCAGGATGCCAAACAACGGGACATTTTGATACAGTTGAGAAAATAAATGACTCAGAGTAACAAATCCTTTTGCCAGTCCTTTCGACATTAGGCAATTGGTTGTCTGTTCTCTGAGACATCAATAAAAATAATTTGTGATGAAGAGTAACTGATACTTGGCATTCCCTCCTTGGCAGGAGTTAGAAGAATTAGGCAATAAAAAACTCCATCTACTCCCTTCTATTTATTTCTATATAAAAGATTTTTCAGATAATGATTTCTTAATCTACAAATATTTAATATTTTTCACTGGATGAGGGTACTAATAGAGGAGACAATGCCATCTTAAAGAGATACATTTATAATAAAACAATTTTTATAATTTATCAGACTGAATACAAAAATGGACAATGTCCAATCTATGTAAAAGACGGAAATCTACCCACAATCTGGAGAAACCAGCCCAGGAAGCCAGCCTGCTACCTACAGTAACCAGTTCAGGGTGTTAGACTACTATTATCTGCAGCAATCAGCTCAGAAAGCCAAACAATAGCCCTGCAATAATCAGCTGAAAATAGCCAGGACCTTATTTATAACTGACAACTTCCCTAATTTTTTACCCTTCTAAATTAGGAACAACCTGAAAAATGCACCCTTAACCAATCACAAAAAAATACCCCACTTCTAGAAGGTCCACTTACAGGTTCCAGTCAGGGCACACCTGAAACCTACCCCCACCCCCTTCTCTTTTTCTCCCAATACCTTTCCCATTCCTCTGCCTGCCTTTGAGCCTCTGCCAAATGCAAGTAATAGTGGCCTGTCCCCTTGCCATGGAAATCTCCGAATAACAAGTAGTTCTCATTTGAATGCTCTTCATTTATTCCCATATTAATAAGCAAAAATTTTAAATTATATACTTACGCAATTTTGATCATTTATACACTAATAATGATCACACAGTACATTAACATTTTACAGAAAATTTAAGAGTTAAAAATTGTAGTGTGTATTCTTTGTTTTATACAAATATGAAAAGATGGCCAATAAAATACATTCAAGCTTAAAAATATATTAGGTTAAAATTCTGAATTATGTAAAATGAAAAAAAATTCAAGAAGGACAAAGAATAAATATTCAAAGTGTTAAAGAAGTGTTTTATATGTATGTGTTTCCTAAAACAAACAAAAATCTTTATTAACAACTAAAGGCCCATTGCAGGAAGATTCCTGCAAGAATAGAGCTTCCTGTGGCTGGAGTGAAGCAGAGAAGGTGCCTCGCTCCTTCCTGTCTCCGCTGCCTTGGCTCCCTCCCTTCTCCACCACTTTGCTCCCTTCTGCAGTCCTAGGTTCCTTCTATGCTGTCTTCAGTCTTCACTCCACACCTGCATATGCAAATAAAGCCATCTTTGGTGGGTTAATTTGCATACTCATCCTGATTGGTTGGTGGGCGTAGCAGAGTGACATCAATTTGCATGTTTCTCTTTTATTAGTGTAGATGAGTTTTAAAAACATACAAGAGTAGGCAGAATAATATGCTAACTCCTCCTGCAACCACTCAACTATCCATTCCTAAAGTCCCCAGCCTGCCTTATTTTGTAGCAAATTCTAAATATATCATTTCCACCATACATATTTCATTATGAATCACTAAAATATAAAGACTCTTTTAAAAAATATTCAATAACTCCCAATTTGCATACAACTCTCCTATCAACATATAAATGTTATTTTTTAAGTTTTATTTCAATTGAGATTTAAACAAGATCTGCACATTACAATTGGATTCTATGCCTTCTAAGTGTCTTAATCTGTAAATTCCCTCTGTTTTCCCTCCTTGCAAATGATCTAGTCAAGAATTTGAGTCATCTGTCTTGTGTCACTTCCACAGTATTGTCATGGCTGATTGCAACCTCATGGTGTTATCATGTTTCCCAGGGTTCTGTATTTCCTATAAATGGGCAGTTGGATCTAGATGTTTGATGAGACATATGTCTCTTTTGTCAAGACCACTACCTAAGAAGTGCTCTATTCCTATATCAGGAATACAATGCCTTAATTTATTATTATTATATTTTACATTAGCTGTAATTAATGCCTAGATCCATTGTTTCACCAGGAGTTGCAAAATAGTGATATTCTAATTCTATCATTACTTTTTCACTTATTGGCTGGAATACTTCTGAGCCAGGCCACTAAGCCAGGACAAGTGGAATGGGGAAACTAAGACAGATAGCTGAACAAACTGGCCGAGCAATTTACAGCAGATATAGGAGGTCACTTCCCTAGAAACAATTATCTAGACCTCAATTTATTCCAGCTCCATGCCCAGAAAAGCATCAAAACCAGGTGGGGGACACCAGAACCAGCTGCAATTATTAATGACCCCCTGCCCTGGCAATGACCAATGAGTAGACACCAAGATCCTGAAAGACCATACCTGGAAAACTGATAAATATTCTGCTAAAATGCAAGCATATAAGCCTAAGCAATGGACACAGACAACAGGGGGGTGAGGGCATGAGTGGGGGGATGGGGAGTAATGTGGGGATAAGGACACATATGTAATAACTTAATTAAAAAATAAAAAAAAAATTTGCTAAAACCCTACCCTGAAAACTCCCCTAAGATTCCCGCCTACAAGAGAGAGATAAAAACCTTTGAGACAAAGGACACAGCCTGCACTATCCATCTGGGAAGCATGCCTCTGGCATCTCCAAAACCCAAGGGTTCCCACAAGACTTGTAAACAGGAAAGCAATTGGGGAGCAGTAGCTCATCCTGGACTAACCTTCTGAATGTCTCCAAGGCCTCCTTTTCTCTGACTTCCCAGTGAGCCATAGTAGCCAGCCTAGGCTCTCCTGTTGCTTCTTCTATGCTAAGCCCCTCCTTGTTTTACTGTCCCCAGCATAGTCACCTGGACTATTATGGTAAAATCTTTCTTTCATGAAGTTAAGAATCCATACACTACCCTAGGCAGACCTGCTTAGGGCCAGGACCCCTGTCCCATAAGATTCTATAAAAAGAAACCTCTTCTCGTCTACCATTTGGTTAGTCAGTAATACCATTGATAAAGGAAATGTACCATAGATGCTGATTTTATGTTTTCCAAATAATAAAAGTTAGTTCACTAGCATCCTTTACATTACTTACTAATTTACTATCATTATGAATGCATGAACTTTCTGCTATTACTATATTCACTGATGTTCCAATTGTCCCTCTTACTCTAGTGAGAGCCTCAACTTGACTACAGGGCCCTATAGGTAACTCTAGTAACAATTCCTAGCTTCTTTATTTTCTAACTAGAGGCCCGGTGCACGAAACTTGTGCACTTGAAGGGCTAGGGGGAGTCCCTCAACCTGGCCTGCACCCTCATACAATCCAGGAGCCCTCAGAGGATGTCCAACTGATGGCTTAGGCTCAAGCCACCACCACTGCGCACGCCACCCGTGAGCCCAGCTCAGGGCTTCTGGCTGAGCGGAGCTCCCCCTGTGGGAGCACACTGACCACCAGGAGGCAACTCCCACATTGAGCGTCTGCCCCCCAGTGGTCAGTGCACATCATAATGACGGGTCGTGCCACCATTTGGTCAATTTGCATATTAGCCTTTTATAATAAAAGCCTATATAATAAAACCCTAATATGAAAATTGAACAAACAGCAGAACAACTGGTCACTATTATGCGCACTGACCACCAGGGGGCAGACACTCAACGCAGAAGCTGCCCCCTAGTGGTCAATGTGCTCCCACAGCGGGAGCGCCGCTCAGCCAGAAGCCAGGCTCACGGCTGGCGCAGCGGCAGTGGCAGGAGCCTCTCCTGGGCAGCATAAACTCTTATTTTATTTTTGAATACGTAATATCAATATAGCATGAAAAATCTTCTTACTAAACTGATGTCTCCAATGGATTGAGGAATTTTTACATAGTCACCAAACCTTATAGCTACAAAATGCTTAACATGCACTAACCTAATACCTGCGAAGGCGACAACATATAAATAACTTTAGCATATAAATATTAAAGTATGAAAATAAGACTTGTATATCTTCCCTCTAGTGCATCCGTGGGCAAACTATGGCCCGCGGGCCGGATCCGGCCCGTTTGAAATGAATAAAACTAAAAAAAAAAAAAGACCGTACCCTTTTATGTAATGATGTTTACTTTGAATTTATATTAGTTCACACAAACACTCCATCCATGCTTTTGTCCCGGCCCTCCGGTCCAGTTTAAGAACCCATTGTGGCCCTCGAGTCAAAAAGTTTGCCCACCCCTGCTCTAGTGGCTGCAAGACAGCACATAAACTCAATAAAATTAAAGTAAAAAAAAAATAAAATAAAATAAATATTTTGTGTTGAAATAGTATTTAAATTTTAACACATAGAGAAGTCAAATGTGGGTGGTAGTGTTTTAGAATTTCTGTTGAGTCCAGAGAAGTCAAAAAATTAAAACTGATGGGAAGCATGCCATTCAAATTCTTCTTAACATAAAGGTAGGATTTACCATTCCTACAACACTATAAGGTATAGCTAAATTAAAGGTGCATCTTTTTTTTATAAAATACATGAGTAAAAACCTATAACAGTAACAAAAAAAACTCTATATTTAATAATATACATTAGAATGTAATTACATACAACCATTATATTCTAAACATCAGGTACAATATGTATAATTAAATTTTTATTTAACTTAAATGCAATCTACTTTATACACATGCTTATTCTAAGCAGATAAGGATTAAAGCAAAGACTTAATGATCTGGTATATCTATAATAATAAAAGTGTAATATGCTAATTAAACCAGGTGTCCTTCCCGACAAAGTTGGGGCTGCAAGGGAAGCCTGGGTCCCGGGTGCCAAAGGGAAGCCAATGCTGACAGCCGGGGGAAGGAAGGCCTACTCTTGCACAAATTTCGTGCATTAGGCCTCTAGTAATAACAGAATGCCCAAATGGTATGGCTACGTGGTTAAGTGTCACCCCATTCATCAAAAGGTTCTGGTTCAATTCCTGGTCACGAGGCTCAATCCCTAGCAGGGGGAGTGCAGGAGGCAGTCAATAGATGTTGATATTTCTCTCTTATCGATGTTTCTTTCTCTCTTATCGATGTTTCTCTCTCTCTCCCTCTCCCTTCCTCTCTAAAATCAATAAAAACATGTTTTTAAAAACAGGAAAGAAAATAAAGTAACCTGTATACTATTTACATATTATCTTGTATGCCATACCTAGTATAAGCCTCACCTTTTAAAAAATTTTGCCCAAAGTAAATCCAATACAAAATTTTTAAATAGCATTATTCAAGTAATATAATTAAATGTTATTTCCACAAAATACTTGAAACTATATTTGTTTGTGCACTTAAATCTCCTGGGCATAAGGAAATGTTCAATTAAAATACCTATCATGTCTGTTCCCACTCTGAGCTTCCTTGGAAACATTTTTCATTGAACCTAGCTCTAACTTATAATTGTTTCTTGTTCTGATGATGGAAAGCAATTTTAAAAAGTGATTAACAATCGCCTGCATCCATATATGATCACTAGGGCATCACTTACATATCCCATCATGCAAGTATACCTTCTCAATTCTCTATATCTCTATATGACACACTATTCCTGTGGTTTCTGATGCATCATCAGATTTAACTGTTAAATTGATTTTCTTTCTTGCTCTCCTCACATATACTTCCAAGGGGTAGTAGAAGGGGAAGCAGTTTATGAACATCTAGATATAAACTGGCAAAATACTATAGATTGCTATGAACACAAAAAGTAGAAGAATGCATTTTTTATTATCGATATGAGAGAGAGAGTGAGGGGGGGGGATGGAGAGATGGAAGGAGGGAGAGTGGAACCTCAATTTGTTCTTCCACTTATTTATACATTCACTGGTTGATTCTTATATGTGCCTTGACCCAAAATGGAACCCACATACTTGGTGCGTCAGAATAAGGATCTAATCAACTGAACTACACGGCCAGGTCCCAGGATGTATTTCGGAAGAAGAAACTTTACATTCTAAATATTATCTACTTTATTCTATACATTATTTTTTCATGTTATAGATATTATATTATTTGGTATCTATTTGTGAAGATCTACTTAAGACTATCAGTAAACAGCACAAGACAATTTTCTACTTCAAAAATTTTAAATGTTTCTAAATAGATGTGCTTAAAAGGTAAATGATTTTTAATTTTTAAATTGCTTTAAATAAACCTTCTTACTCTTGACAACTGCTCAATTATAACGTTATACAATTACAGAAACTAAACATGATTTCCAGCAAGGTAACTCACTTTTCTGAGTAACCTTCTAGGGATGGTTGACAGAATTCTTCAAGCAAGTATACTGGAACTGCAGTACTCTGGGTCCTAGGATTCCTAATATAAACTCTCTCTATCCTATATTTTCTTTCCTTGAGATGGCATTCTAATAGCATCTCTACCAGAACCCTGAAGATAATTATGGCCTTGAGGTCTCTCCTCCTGTTCAACAGATAAAGTTCAAGTAATGGTTATAACCAAGTTGAATGGCAATCAAACATGCTATATTTTATTTCAATGTAAAGCCCTTTAATTATTTCTGTTTGAAATACATGGAAAGGAAAATTCAGGAAATTAACACTTATCTTAATACTAGAGGCCCGATATATGAATGCGTGCACATTGACAGAAATTAATTAGAAGAAGTATTTTAGAGGCCTGGGAGGGACCATGAGAGGTTGGCTCCAGGGCATGCCCGGCCCTTCTCACCCAGTCCCAGTAGGCTGGACCCCAGCAGGAAGCTGACCTACTTTTGGAGCATCTGCCTCTTGGTGGTCAGTGTGCATCATAGTGACTAGTTGAGCGGTTGACTAAGGGTCAGACACTTAGCATATTAGGGTTTTATATATATACATTTAGTGAGCAATTAAAAGTCTACGGGTACAAAGTAAAGTAAGCCGAATCTATAAAATGTAAAGAACCTTGCCTATCTCTTTTTCAAAATCCATTCTAAACTTAATCAATTTTTATAAAAACAGATAATAAAATCCCATTCACAGCATCATGGCTGGA
Organism: Myotis davidii; assembly: GCF_000327345.1. Classification (NCBI taxonomy): domain Eukaryota; kingdom Metazoa; phylum Chordata; class Mammalia; order Chiroptera; family Vespertilionidae; genus Myotis; species Myotis davidii. The sequence goes on from NW_006296048.1 coordinate 320,136, forward strand.
TAATAAAAGTTGGCATCCCTGTAAATTAAGATAAAATGTGCATTAAAGAATGAACTTTCGGACCTGGGGAAGAATGTCCCCAGCAAAGGCAGCAGCAAGTGCAGAGAGCAGAGGAGGAAAGCTCTGAGGGGCCAAGGTCAGCCATCCAGATCCCAGAGTGCCCTGGAGCCATGATCAGAACATAGGCTTTTTCTTTGGAGAAAATCAAGATGGCAGCATAGGTAAACACCAGAGTTAGCTGCCTCGAACAACCACTTCAAAAATACAACTAAAAGACGGAATGGACATCACCCAGAACCACAGGAAGACTGGCTGAGGGGGAATTCTTCAACTAGAAGGAAAGGGAACAGCATACGAGACTCAGAGGAGGCGCAGTGGGGAAAATACAAAGGTGCGGAGGTGCGTGCGGAGCGGGCTGACGGCTGAGGGCACAGTTGTCGTTTTCAATCGGAGGGAGTCTCAGGCTCTGAGCTCCAGTTCTGGGCGAGTCTCTAGGGATCCAGATTCAAACGGGAGAAGCGGGACTGTCTGGGTTCGGTCGGGACTCG
>NW_006296048.1:321924-324384 GCF_000327345.1 Myotis davidii
GAGTGACTATGCTTGGGGGGGAAAGGGGTGTGGGGGATGCGGGAAGAGACTGGACAAAAATGGTGCACCTATAGATGAGGACAGTGGGTGGGGAGTGAGGGCGGAGAGTGGGGCGGGAACTGGGAGGAGGGGAGTTATGGGGGGAAAAAGAGGAACAAATGTAATAATCTGAACAATAAAGATTTAATTTAAAAAAAAAACAGAATAAAGATGCTCCCTCAGCTTTATATTTTAGTAATATCCTGAGATAAAATAAAAACACAGATTTAAAACTGAAAAAAAAAGAACTGTCTAGAAGCCGCTGATAAACTTAATGAGATCCTCAAGAAATCTAATGAGACCCTCAATGTTATGATAAAGAACCAACTAGAAATTAAGCATACACCAACCTAAATAACGAATATTATACAGACAGCCAACAGCAGACCAGAGGAGCGCAAGAATCAAGGCAAAGATTTGAAATGTGAAGAAGCAAAAAACACCCAACCAGAAAAGCAAAATGAAAAAAGAATCCGAAAATACGAAGATAGTGTAAGGAGCCTCTGGGACAGCTTCAAGCGTACCAACATCAGAATTATAGGGGTGCCAGAAGATGAGAGAGAGCAAGATATTGAAAACCTATTTGAAGAAATAATGACAGAAATCTTCCCCTACCTGGTGAAAGCAATAGACTTACAAGTCCAGGAAGGACAGAGAACCCCAAACAAAAGGAATCCAAAGAGGACCACACCAAGACACATCATAATTAAAATGCCAAGAGCAAAAGACAAAGAGAGAATCTTAAAAGCAGAAAGAGAAAGAAACTCAGTTACCTACAAGGGAGTACCCATAAGACTGTCAGCTGATTTTTCAACAGGAACTTTGCGGGCCAGAAGGGAGTGGCAAGAAATATTCAAAGTGATGAATACCAAGAACCTACAACCAACATTACTTTATCCAGCAAAGCTATCAGTCAGAACTGAAGGTCAGATAAAGAGCTTCACAGATAAGGAAAAGCTAAAGGAGTTCATCACCACCAAACCAGTATTATATGAAATGCTGAAAGGTATCCTTTAAGAAGAGGAAGAAGAAGAAAAAGGTAAAGTTACTAATTATGAACAACAAATATGCATCTATCAAGAAGTGAATCTAAGAATCAATTGAATAAATAATCTGATGAACAGAATGAACTAGTGATTATAATAGAATCAGGGACATAGAAAGGGAATGGACTCACTATTCTTGGAGAGGAAAGGGGTGTGGGAGATGCAGGAAGAGACTAGACAAAAATTGTGCACCTATGGATGAGGACAGTGGGGGGTAATGGCAGAGGGTAGGGTGAGAACTGTGTGGAGGGGAGCTATAGGGGGAAAAAAAGTGGAACAAATGTAATAATCTGAACAATAAAGATTTAATTTAAAAAAAAATAAAGAATGCACTTTCGCTTACTTGCACGAAGGACTGAAGGTGTGACCTCAATTTCACTTGTTGCTTGATAAGGCTGAAAGGCTGAAACATTGTTGGTGCCAAGCTCATTGCCAAATAACTCTGGACTCTGGGTGCCTGTGGAGCTAGCACTGGTGCCATCACCTCCATGATGTGGATCCTGTTCATCAAACACTGCTACCAGCTAGAAACAAAAGGTAAAGGGGATATTATACACAAAGGCATTTCAATTATTCTGAAGAGAAACAGTACTGATATTTATGCAAACAGCAATGTTATGTTTTAGGCAGCAAAACTTCAAGAATTTGTCTTTCTCTGAGTTTTGATGCTTTACTTTTTTCCTTTCTACATTTCATATCCAAAATTCTATGGGGAAAAACAATAAAAATGTTTTAATATCACAGAATGCTAAGGGAGATAGAAATATAGGAGATTAAGAGGGAGAAACCAAGATGGTGGCATAGGTAAACACCTGAAATTGCTGCCTCGCACAACCACTTCAAAAATACAACTGAAAGAAAAAACGGACATCATCCAGAACCACAGGAATGCTGGCTGGGTGGAAATTTTACAACTAGAAGGAAAGAGAAAAGCACACAGAGGCTCAGAGAAGGAGCAGAAGTAAAGTGCAGAGGTACAGAGGCGCAGAAGGAAAGGGCTGGCAACTGAGGACACAGTTGTCTTTTTCAATCAGGAGGGAGTCACAAGCTCCCGACTGCTCTGAACTCCAGTTCCGGGCTAATATCTGGGGACTCAGACTCATACGGGGAGAAAGTGGACTGTCTGGCATCGGGCGAAACTCAAGGGCGGCTTTCTCTTAGAGGTGCTTAGAGCGATCACTTCGGGACACTGAGATCCGGGGCCTCTTAGGGCAGGGCTGAGGATCAGCCATAACTGTTTGCTCCACCCTGTTGATTCCCTGAGACCCCACCCCACCCAAGCTGTGCGCAGAGGCTTTTGCATATGAATGGCCTGGCCCTTTGCAATCTAAAATTACCTAACAAACTGCAGCTGGGTCAGAGAGACCCAGAACAT
>NW_006296048.1:325414-348438 GCF_000327345.1 Myotis davidii
CACATTTATGAACAAGTGAATCTAAAAATCAAGTGAATAAAAAATCTGATGAACAGAATAAGCTGGCGAATATAATAGAATCAGTGGCATAGAAAGGGAGTGGACTGACAATTCTTGGGGGCAAAGGGGTGTGGGGGGTGCGGGAAGAGACTGGACAGAAATCGTACACCTATGGATGAGGACAGTGGCGGGGGGAAGGGAGTGGTAAGGGCAGAGAGTGGAGTGGGAACCAGGTGGAGGGGAGCTATGGGGGGAAAAAAGGGGGAACAACTGTAATAATTTGCACAATAAATATTTAATTTTTAAAAAAAGAAATGTAGGAAAGATATAAAAGAAATTTGTTGCCTACAGGGAGTTAGTGGAAATAGGGTTGAAAGAGAGAGGCAGAGAAAGAATGTGATTGATAATGGAGATATTATTGCAGTGATACTTCTGTAAGCGACTCCTAGAACCATAATAATAATCCAAATAGTAAAAGGCAATTAAATAATTGAAATCAACCACAGGGCAGGATAATCTAAAATGGAACACAAATAAACCTAAATGTGTTACCCATGAAAAATGCAACCAACTTAAGGTAGTAGGGAAGATAAAAACTAAATGACTTTGAAAAACTTTTTCACTGTTTAATGTGAGGCTAATGACAAAAAGAACTGCCCAAGAAATGCTGCATTCTGGTTAGGAAATTTGTTTCTCACAAGTGTATAGTTTATAAATTCTCACACTACTATTACCACCACCACCGCGACCACACAAACACACACACCAGGAACGAATGAGAACGAAAAATGTTTGGGATAACGAAGTTAATGGGAGCCAAATTCTTACTGTCAAAACAGAAGATACAAGTAAGAAAATGCACTCTGTGCTTTAGATTAGAACTGGAGGCATTAATATGAACTCATGGTTTTTACAGGTAAGTAGATAGGTATGTAGACCGACAGATGAGTATAAATGGATGTTAATGGGTATGTGGTAAACAAACATATATTTCTTAGTTCTATCCACTGACAGGATGGAACTCCACAGTAATACCTTTTGCAGGTAAATCTACCAATGGATGCCAAAATTAAAGGGTGAGAATATAATGAGAAATAGTATGTTTGCATAGCTCAAAGTATCTCTCTATAAAATATTTTAATTCAAAATAAAAAATAGGCCCAGCCAGTATGGCTCAGTGGTTGAGCATCGACCTATGAACCAGAAGGTCATGGTTTGATTTCCGGTCAGGGCATATGCTGCTCGATCCCCAGTGTGGGGCATGCAGGAGGCACCTGATAAATGGTTCTCTCTCATTATTGATGTTTCTGTCTCTTTCTCCCCCTCCCTACCTCCCATAATGAAAACTCGTCTCCTTGCAGTGGAGAAATGTGACAGGCACCACTTTCCAAAGTTAGCATCAGCAGTAATAAGACTTATCATATAACCTCTGATAAAATGTACTGAGAAGTTTAACGGGACATCTGTAATATTCCTGCCAAAAATATATAACTTTGATCTAATTATGAGGAAGCATCAGACCAATCCAAATTTGTAGACATTCTATAAAATAACTTATATCCTTTAAAACTATCAAGGTTATGAAAGTAAAAAAAACAAAAAAAAACAAAAACAGACTCATGAACTTGTGTGAACTGGAGGAGACTGAGGAGAAATATAAACCGCATGCAACGTGTGGTCCCTGAGTGGATCTAGGACTAAAAACAAGAGGACATTAGTGGAAAAGAGGCACAGTCCAAATGAGGGCTGTAGACTAGTTTCCTACTTCAATAATTGTATTATGATTCTGTGGTATGAAGGCATAGATGAAGGATATATGGAAACACTATGATTTTTGCAGCTTTTCTGAAATATAAAATTATTTCATAATTAAAAATTTCTAAATTTCATAATACAGTATTGCAAAGTACCTTAAAAATTAAAATTCAATCAATTTCTTCTTATAACTAAACAGTGGCAGCACTTCTTTAAAACCTCAAGAATAAAAAATTAATAAAGTTTGAAGGAACAATACTACCTTGGTCATTCACCCAAAAATCTTAGGCCTAGCGAACAAAGGTTAGCATTCCAAGTAAAGAAAAGCCATGATGCCCTAACCAGTTTCGCTCAGTGGATAGAGCTTTGGCCTGCGGATTAAAGGATCTCAGGTTCAATTCTGGTCAAGGGCATGTACCTTGGTTGCAGGCACATCCCTAGTAGGGGATGTGCAGAATGCAGCTGATCAATGTTTCTCTCTCATTGATGTTTCTAACTCCTATCCTTCTCCCTTCCTCTCTGTAAAAAAATTAATAATATATATATTTTTTTAAAAAAAAAAACAAAACCATGACTATATCCCAAACAAAACACGCTTTCTGCCTCCAAGTCAAGCTCTTTCAATGCCAATATTCCAATCCTATATAATAAAAGCCTAATATGCTAAGTGTCCGGTCGACCGGTCGGCCATTCAACCAATCAAAGTGTAATGTGCTAATGATATGCTAAGGCCGCTCAACCACTCGCTATGATGTGCACTGACCACCAGGAAGCAGACAGTCAACCGGGCGACCAGTCTCTTTGATGTGCACTGATCACCAGGGGGCAGATGCCCCGACTGGTAGGTTAGCTTGCTGCTGGGGTCCGGCTGATCAAGACTGAGTGAGAAGGGGTGGACATGCCCTGAAGTCCTCCCATGGCCCTTCCCCAGCTGGCCAACCTGTCACGTCTCTCCCCAGCTCCGCTCATGCACTGGTGGGGTCCCTCGGCCTGGCCTGCACCCTCTCGCAATCCGGGACCCCTTGGGGGAATGTCAGAGAGCTGGTTTCGGCCTGATGCTGCAGGCCAGGTAGAGGGACCCCGCTGGTGTACCAATTCGTGCACTGGGCCTCTAGTCAGTTATAAATGACAGCAAGATAAATTTACAGCATACGAGAAGTACTTATCATTGCAACCATTATTTCATTGACAGGTTTTTTTTAAAATATATTTTATTGATTTTTTTACAGAGAGGAAGAAAGAGGGATAGAGAGTTAGAAACGAACGACTGGTCGCTATGACGCGCACTGACAGCCAGAGGGCAGAGGCTCAACACAGGAGCTGCCACCTGGTGGTCAGTGCACTCCCACAGGAGGAGCGCTGCTCAGTTGACTGATGGGCACCAGATGCTGGGCTCATGGCTGGCGAGTGCAGGCACAAACTTCTCCCACGGTCACTCCCCCAGCATGGGATGTTGGATACCAGTTTCAACCCAATCCCCGCAGGCAACACCGAGGGACATCCCCTCACGCCAGCGCACAATTCCATGCACTGGGCCTCTAGTTATCAATGAATTCATAAGACAAAAAAGAAAGCCTTCCTAAGGTCATAAAGATATGTAGACACACAGGAGTTCAGAATTCTGTTGTGGTATCATATATACTGAACTAATTAAACAATCTGTAAGAAATCTAAGTGGTAGGAAGAAATCAAAGTAGGATGAATAGTTGGGCAATTCAACCTTATAATAAGCAACATAAGTGGGAAAAGAACTCATTAGCAGTTATAAAAAATGAAAAGGTGTTTCTATGTATACACAGAAGTTCCCATATACAGTAATAAAATCAGCCTGAGTATTTAACAACTGACTGCCAAGCATCTCCTTATATTAGTTACACACATATTCTGCCACATCAAGGGTCAGTAAACTTTTTCGGAAAAGAGCCAGAGAGTAAATATTTTTGGAAATGTGTAAGCCATATGATCTCTGTCACAACAAATCTACTCTGCCATTATAGCATGAAAACAACCACAGATAGTACATAAATAAATGAACATAACTATGTTTGACAACCCTGCAATAGACTGCTCATCCTTTTAGTAAATTTCAATTTGAGATAAAAAACTAAAAGTCAAGGTTCCTTGGTAACCCTGATAAGCTTAACAATATCCACTGCAGGCTCTTCATCAGGATTTAGAATGTCTATACTTGATTTTAATGTCATCAGACTTCTCACAAGGTGTGTGGCCTAAAATGCCTTTTGAGCCCTGGTTAGGTGGTTCAGTTAATTGGAGCATTGTCTCATACACCAAAAGGTGGCAGGTGTGATTCTTTGTCAGGGCACATACCTAGATTGTGGGTTCGATACCCAGTCAGAGCACATATAGGAAGGAGGCAACCGATGTGTCTCTCTCATCTCTCTACCTCTTCTCCCACCTGCCCCCACTGGCTCTACAATCAATAAACATAACCTTGGGTGAAGTTTAAAATTTAAAAAAACCATTTAGTGCATTTTGAAGATACTAAGTTTTGATATTTTGGTGCTTAAATGGAAGCAAATGAAATTAAGATGTTATTTACTTTTCACAGTGATGTATTCTCTCAAGAACAAACTGAAAATAAAAATTGTAATGAATGAGTCTTTAAATGCCACACATGATGGAAGAACTTCTACATATATATTAGTTTTAATAATTATCTTCAGGAATTTTAGAAAATATAAGTATTATGAAATCTGGACTGTGTCAGGAACAAATGCTGTTCAAATTTCAGAGGCAGAATTACAGTTGGTGATTTGCAATATGCCAATAACATACAATTCTACAGCATTCTTTTAAACCAAAATTTAAGTGCCAGGTGAAGATATGAAATTGTGTTAAAATGGGAATAGTATATCATTTTAGAAAAATCTACTCTACAAGCATACATATAGTAATATAGCAAGAAAAAATGAGACCTTCAAAAAAATATCACATATTAAAAATCTCTATCATGCCCTTCCAAGCAATAAAAAAAACTCTGCTTTTATTTGTGAAACATGACTCAAATCCAAATTTTAACAGATATATTCTACATTGCTGCCTATGAAGAAGATTTTGAAAGTTCACTTTTACTTTCAATAGTTATTACTTAATCTCTTCTGATCCTTGTACGTATAAGTCTCCACAAGAAAAGACAGGCTGACCTTGTGGTAACACCCCTAATCACCCACATGTAAATAAACTCCAAACTGGGCCACATTTCCTACCTGCCTCAGGATGAGTCATTTTAACTCTGAAACATCAGAACTTGCAACAGAAAGTTTATAAATATCACACTCAAACACATATAAACCATTTAGTTCAAGGGTGTCCCTTTCAATGGGTAAAATGATGAGCTGAAGGCCCACAATTGCTTGTAGCAGAGTGGCTAAGACTATAGGATTCACAATCAAAGAGTCCTACATTCAAAAACAGCTCTGATCTTATCTCTTAGATGGCTTTGGTTAATACAGTGGTCTTTCTACCATCTCTAGGCCTACTTACTGATGTCAAAAAAGAGCATGATAGTGGTGGCAGGCAGAATAATGCCATTACTGTCCACGCCCAGATCCCCAGAATTTGTGGGCGTTATCTTTTCATGGCAAAAGGGACTTGAAGATGTGATTCAAATTAAAAATCTTAAAAGGGGAAAATTGTCCTGGATAAAAAAAAAAGTCTCAGACATAGACAACAGTACAGTGAATGCCAGAGGAAAGAGGACATGGGGGAAGGTCCAAGATGGTAAAGGGGGGATAAATTGTGATGGGAGGAGACTTGACTTTGAGGTGGTAAACATAGTGCGATATGCAGATGATGTATTGTAGAATTGTATACTAGGAGTACCGGTTGGTAATGCGGATTTTTTTCAATAGATGGAGTTACACATATGTTGATATATGGGATTTGATATGTATGCTACTTTGTTGTATTGACAAGTATCAAAACTTCATATGTCAAATTTGCTAAAGATGTTAACATCATAGATATTTTTACACTTAAAAATGTCGAATTTCGCGCCAAAAAAAAGAGCATTTGTGGGAAGTTTTAATTCATTATTTTGAAGAAAAGTGCTGCTGAGTACTTCAGGAAGCTTATGGTGAACATGTTCCATCTGAAGATACTTGTGAACGCTGGTTTAAATGCTTTAAAAGTGATGACTTTCATGTGAAAAACAAAGAACATCCAGGTCAAGGATGAAGTTGCATATCAAACTCAAAAACAACTTGCAGAAAGATTAAACGTTGCTCAGCAAACAATTTCCGATCATTTACAAGCAATGGGAAAGATTTTAAAGGAAGGAAATGAGTGTCACATCAACTGAACGAAACACAAATGAAAAACCGAAAAGTCATCAGTAAAATGTTGCTTCAACAGCACGAAAGAAAGTCTTTTTTGCATCGAATTGTGACTGGCGATGAAAAGTGGATTTATTTTGAGAATCCCAAATGCACAAAATCATGGGTTGATCCATTCAGATTACCACTTATTCCGATGGATGGCACATGCACTTTCTGAGCAGCACTTCAAAACGTATGAAGAAGTGGAAAATTGGGTTTCTGAATGGCTTGCCTCAAAACCAGGAAAGTTCTATTGGGAACGGTATCCAGAAATTACCTGAAATATAGGGGAAATGTGTAGCTACCGATGGGCATTACTTTGAATAAAGCACTTTAGATCAGGGGTCCTCAAACTTTTAAACAGGGGGCCAGTTCACTGTCCCTCAGACCGTTGGAGGGCCAGACTATAGTTTTAAAAAAACCTATCAACAAATTCCTATGCACACTGCACATATCTTATTTTGAAGTAAAAAAACAAAACGGGAACAAATAAAATATTTATATTTGCATGTGGCCTGCGGGCCGTAGTTTGAGGACCCCTGCTTTAGATGTTTCTCTTGAAATTATTGGGTTTTCTTTATTTACAAAATCTGCATTATTAACTGGTACACCTAGTACCTGAAACTGATATGATATTATTAACCAATGTCACCGTAATATATTCAATTAAAAAAGAACCTTATAAGTGGGAGATTATCCTGGATTATACACTGAGCCCATCTAATCACCTGAGTGGAAAAGTAGAGAACCTTTTCCACTGGAGTCAGAGAGGTGTGATAATGGCTAGGGAGATACTACAATGCTGACTTTGAAAATGAGGAAAGGAACCATGGGCCAAAAACATAGGGGCCTTTCTAGAAGAAAATGCAATGGTTCTCCCCCAGGACCTCCAGAAATTAACACAGCTCTGCTCACACTTGATTTTATCCTGGTGAGACCCAGGCCAGACTTCTATCCTACAGAACTGTAAGGTAATGCATTTGTGATGTTTTAAGCTTCTAATTTGTTACAGCAGCAACAGGAAACTAATATAGTGTCAATGCCTACCGTCCTAGCTTTGAAAACTATATCAACTTTCAGAACATAACAAGTACACATGTAATATTAGCTAGTATTAAGTTATATTGGGGTGGGTGACAAATAAATACCTTTGTAAGTTTGAGATCAGTTTCAATAGTAACTAAAGATTGATGCAAAGCTTTTCTACACACCAATAATAAGAGGGAGGAGAAACAGGAAAAGGAAAGGAGGCCTTACTAGAAAAATCCAACAACATAATAACCACAAAATGAAGTTCTTTTGAAGACCCTACAACCTCCCAATTGCTCACAGATCAGAGCAGCTTTTATATTTAACTAGTGACCCGTCGCACAAAATTGCTTGAGACCCGGGGCCCCGCCCCTGCGCCATGGGACCGCCCCGAGTCCAAGAGTCCCACCCCATGTGGCCAGAGCACCATGGGACAGCCCCAAGTCCTGGGAGTGCTGCCCGATGTCCTGCCTCCAGGCGGCATGCAGTGGCCGCTGGGACCTGCCTCCACAGCACGCACACGGGGCAATAAAAACCCAGCAGAAGTCACACAAAGTGGCTGCTGGGCCCCTGGGGCCACAGGAACCCCAGCGGAAGCTGTGCAGAGCGGCCCCTGACCCAGCCCCTGCAGCTCTGACCCCGCTGTGCACACTGTCATCTTGTAACAAACAGCATTACAGCATGAGGGTCAATTTGCATATTTCCTCTTTATTATATACAAATGTACAGAAAACTGAGGCTCAGATTAATTTGACCAAAGCTGAATTATAAATAAGTACAAAATGAATCTGAGATTAGAAATCGAATATATCTTCTCCCCAATGTTCTTGCTCCTGAACATCTAACATATTAATAGCACAACCCACTTACAAAACTGTAGACGGTGACCATATACAAGTCTTTGAAGAGAATTCTGTTCATTCATGATTTACCAAAGGCAATTAACCCAACTTACGAATTTGATACCCACCACCACCTAAAACTATCTGAACACATTTGAGGGTAACTCAAACAAATACAAACAATTCCATGCTGGAGATATCAGAAGAGCTTTTTATTTATCTATTTATTTTTATTTTTAAGTATTTCATCATTTTGACTCTATGGGAGCACAAATTTAAATTTCTCTATAGTTTAGAGAAATACAAAAGCATGGAAATTAAATTCATTTCTGTTTTTCCACTGGAAAAGAAAAGTATCTTTGCACTTTGCTGTCTGTAACTTGGAATTATTCAATACCTCTATAGACCCTCCAAATTTTTGTAAAGAAGTATAAGGACCACAAATTATCTATAGTAGCTACTAGTAAAGGACACATTCAAATAACATTGCAAATGCCTTCATAACCATGAGCGCTTGCTTAAAGAGATTATAAAATTAATACTGCATTCAAAATAAAACTCTGAATTTAAATTATTCAGCTTTTCATCTACTAAGAATTTTCAATATTCTCTAGTTTTTGTTATGGAGATAAACCTATCAAGAAATTACAAAATGAACAACCACATACTCTTTTAATCATTTGTTCTTTGTTCCCTAGCAAAGGCAGTCAATAGCGTTCTAGCATTCATAAATATTTATGGGCTGTGGTTCTTATAAAATTCTAGAGGCCCAGTGCACAAATTTGTGCACGGGTGGGGTCCCTCAGCCTGGCTGGAGATCAGGGTCTATTGGGGCTGGCTGGCCGGGGGCAGGGACCATGGGAGGTTGGCCAGTTGCGGGAGGTTGTCTGTTAGAGCACACTGACCACCAGGGGGCAGGCTCCTGCATTGAGTGTCTGCCCCCTGGTGGTCAGTGCGTCGTCATAGCAACTGCCGACCAGTCTTTTGGTCGACAGGTCCTAATGGTCACTTAGGCTTTTATATATATCGATTCCAAAAGAAAATTCATGTAATATTGCTCTACCTCTTTTTTTTTAATATATTTTATTGATTTTTCCCAGAGAGGAAGTGAGAGAGATAGTTAGAAACATCGATGAGAGAGAAACATCGATTAGCTGCCTCCAGAAACTCACACACAGATCCTCCCTCGATTCCTCACTCTGTTCCATGCTTCCTGCCATTGCTCAAAGATCTATGTTACTTCATTGATCTTCTTGGAAACATGTCTGGATCCAAGAAGAACTTTTTAAAAGAATCAAAAGATCTTACAGATTCTTTCTTTATACAGGAAAATGGCAGGTGAATTAAGTCAAGTAACTGTCTAAGTGAGATCTCAAGACCTCTAGACTCAGATTCACACACCTCAGAAGCCACTTTGCTGACACCACCCTTGAGCAATCTTTCTTTCTGTCTGATTTATTCATGTACAGGCTAAACATACCCAGAGAAAGATTATTATTATGGGTAAAATGAATGTCTTTTGCATAGTAAGATAACATATGGAATTCTCTGACTTTGAAATAACTCTTTAGAAAGGCTTCACATTTTTGGCCCTAGAGAAGGTCCAAAGTATGTGGAGAAATACTAAAAACAAAAAAAACAAAAAAAACTAAAGATACCTTTAAGATACTCTCTTCACCTTAAGGAACAATGAGTAAGACAGACTCCACTCAATCATTTGGTTTGCAATATCAAAACAAAAATCAGCAAGAAACACAAAAGAGAAAGAGCACTTAACTATGGTTATGGCAGGGAGCTCTGTTTGCCATATTGTCAATACTCTTACTAATACAGTACTTTTGAACCCCAAAATAATGATGGCATGAAGTAACATAGATCTTTGAGCAATGGCAGGAAGACTCCATGGGCAGATTTGCCTATATAGAATAAATTCAGAAAAGTCAGTAAATGTGAGAGTTACGGACAGCAGTGCGATGTTTCCAAAAAAAATAACAGTAAAAATCAAGTAGTTGAAGAACAGCTATTTTATAATTGATGTGAGGTTGTTCCATAACATACCCTATACTATCACTATTTCAAAAATGGCTTTTCCTTCCTATAGGTCAATCTCTGAATTTCTATACTTAGGATCACAAATATCAATACCTTTACACTTTTCTGCCCTTTCACTCAGGGATATTTTTTCAAATATCTGATGAAGTAGGTCAACTATTTAGGTTCCTAAATTCCCCTTTAGCCATCCCTCTTATAAAAGAAAATTCATTTTCATCTGTCTCCCATAAAGCACACTAGATACCCTGTGACACAAAGGAAAGAGGAAAACTAATAGACACTCGCATAGTTATGTAGATGAGTATACTGTGTCATCTACTCAAAATGCAAGAAATATTTAGCAGTGCCATTTCAAACAACATCACACATAACAGAGGGTAAAACAGCGCTAACTCAATAAGCTTGCTAGGAGATCATCACCATCATAAGTTTCCACCTGTTGCTAGTCAAAGCCACCTGTCTCACAAGAGCTAGTAGCATCCTTTAAGAAGGTAACTACTGGGTCACAGATCCCAAATGAAGGTATTAAGCTCCATGTGGAAACCACTGTGAAATATATTCACCTAAGACCCCAGCACAGATGCTTACATTTCAGAGCTGGGATTTAATTATGCCATCTCTCAGGGTAAAACACTCTATTACCATTCAGCCTTCAGGCTGATTAGATTCCCAATCTAAGAGTTATGATCAACTAACAGCCTTGGGTATGTCAAATGAGAATCACAATGAAAATATATAAATGCTGTACTCATAGCTAGCTGACTCACTTGCTAAATCTAAGGTAAATCACTCTCTCTCCCTTCACTATCAACAAGTACCAGTGTTCCATCTGTACCCATCTGTGAGGCTACAACTGCATTATACCACTGCTGAAGTGTTAATAAAAAGCAAGATTTTACAGTGAGATAAAATAATTCTAAAATTGCCTAATCACATATAGACAGGTTGACTCTAAATTGGAGACAGTGGCATTTACAGTGATTTTATACTGAACACACACAGCTTTCACTCAGAGAGACAAAGAAGAGACAAGGCGAGAAAAAAGCGATATGAACCTCATAATCAAATGTAATGATGTAATAACGAATTACTATGTTGACATGAAAAAATCTTTAAAATCAATTTTTAAGCTTTATGATGACTGAAGTTATTTTAATGACATAGAGATAATACTAAATCCTTAGTCACTCTCTGAGCCTTACTTGCTCTAATGGTTCATTAAAAACTCATTTAAATACAGCTACTGTTTTACTGAATGAAGAAGCAAAACAGCAGTAAAAGAATATATTTAAACCAATGATGTTTTGTAATAGTAGTAATACAAGCTATACCAATAAAACCTCACTCACTACAGGAGAATCTCAAGCTTGCCACTGAAAAACTTTAAATGCTACATATGCAAGACTAAACTCTGTGCTTCATCAGCATTTTAAGAATTAAGTATATTCTGTCCATTGCAAAAAAATAAATAATAAAGACCCAAAGCTTAGAACGGAACTCTAAAATGCCACAAGCATACTAAAGGTTATTCACTTTTCTACTGGCTAAGCTAAGAATAGCAACAAGAAAGGAATCCTTCCCTGTACTATACCAAGTAACTGGACCTCAAATCTGCTCAATGTCTAGCTTCAGGGCTTGAGATGTTAGAGACAGTTGGTGCTCCCACCTTGCGACTCTGCCAGCCTTCAAACATACATCTATCTAAAAGTGAATAGGATGCGAAAATGGGCTTCAACAACAAGGTGTTTTAACCTATAGATAATTTAGCTTGACAATCAATATTTACTACATATTAATTCAGAAATAGCTGTTCAGAATTAATACTCAAAAATAAGCTGCATTGATGAACAGTAAATAGACTCCCTCAAGAGCAACTCCTTCAATGAATGTCACAGTCTGGGGATTAGGGATCTAAATTTAAAAAAATATTTTATTAATCAAAAGTCCACCATCATGTAGGAAATAAGGCATAATAAGACATGCCAACAGCGCGCGCGCAAACACACACACACACACACACACATACCCTTTCAATACCTTACTCTAAACTGTAATTAAAAGTACACTACCAAAATCCACAGTGCCAATAATGATGTTACTTGAGCTTTGGTGAGCAAGTATGTGTGAAGTGATACTTCTCATCTTTGTCTAACAAAAACATGCCATAGCCCCCTTCACTCCCAAGTCCATGTCACCATCCTCAACTCTCCCCAGACCTTGACCCACAGACCTAGGGATGAGAAACTGCCAAAGTGATAGCTCAGCCCATAAATATAGCACCTAATTACCACCAAGCAGGATCACTGAGTCTTGTATGTTAAAATCTCATGCCCTTTTATCATGTGTCTGGATTTTGCTTCCATCTGGTGAATCCAAGGTAGAGTTGGTAGAGTTGAGCCCCTGGGTTAGGTAGGCCCCTTTGCCAGACAGGCAAATTAAGCTAGGACCTGTTACATTGATCTAAAAACTTTGTCTCCATCTGCCCATGCCACCCTCAATTCCACCTCCCACCCTGCAACCAGGAAGATACAAATGTTTAAATGCAGGGAAGGTAGTAGTAGTTTTACATGAGAGGAAGGTAAGCCTCAAGTAGCAATCATTCTCCTACCAGCCTGTATCACAGAGCTCTGTGCTGGAGTTTGCATCAGCACGTAGTCACTCACATATGTCCCAAATCAAAGCATCTCTAATTCCATTATTGAATACGTGACAAATAACTCAGCACACAAAATTTCTTGCCTGTCAAATCTAGTGAACTATGATACTTTTTTTTGGCAATCAGTGGTGGAAAACTTCCCATCCTAAAATAGACAACTGAAGAATCACTTTCGTACTTCTAAATTTTGCAAATTATGTTTAAAATTTAAACCTCAAGAAAAGAAACTCTGGCTATGGCTCCCATCAGTCAATCAGTACTAGAAAGTAGTTAAGCAGAAAACATCTCAGCTCAATGCTAGGCCTAAAGATGATGGAACAAAGGTAAGCAAATCATCATCTGTGGCATTTAAAAACGACAATATTTTCAACGCAAAGAATGAAGCTGTTTCCAAGACAACTTGCCATTTGTATAGGGGACTCACTTGGAAGTTAGTAATGCCTTTAACTACTGACTTCACAATGTGAACCAGACCCCACTAATACCTTAAATTCCATCTAAAAGCATATTCAGAAAGAAAGGGAGTTTAACTGCTTTAAAAGAATAAATAAATTAAAATGGTTCTGTGAAGTCTTTGGGGTGTAAGAGGAGCAGAAAAGAAAAAAAAAAAGTGGCCTAAGAAAAGCAGGATAGAAACTGAGAGTTGCTGCTTAACAGTAATTTCTTTTCCAATGAAGACGCATCAAACCCACTACTTCTCTTCACTCCATTCCGAATGAAAGCTCAGTTTACAGTGATAGATAACATAAAGTCACTATTCATTCTGACAACCACAAGCCAATATTAGCAAAAGATCAAAGTTGGATAACTTTGTTTTATAAAATATAGTGTTAATGTTATATTACAAAATGCCTTTCAGTTTAATCTGCATGCAAAAAGGAAAAGTGAGCTTTTCAATATCCCAGAGGCAGAGAAGAAAAACATCAAACATTTTCTGGCTTCTTTTTTTTGTGACACTCATTATTTCAATACCTTCTACAAAGACAGATAAAAGTGTTCTTGACATCAGCCTAAATTACCTTCAGTATGGAATACAATACTGATTAAATTAGGCTAATTTTAATCAGCTGGCAGGGATATTCAAAAAACAAATGATTAAATTCATTTTAACAACTCTTCAACTGTGTAACCTCTTTAGCAATGTCTTTTTCATAAAAAAAAACAACACAGAATAAATACTAATTGTGTGCCAATCATTTATCCCTTGTATTTCACAAGTAAAAGAAATAACTTACAAGTTAAACATTTCCCCCCAATTCACAAATTGCTTTAACAGTGAAATTTAATGCAAATCTTTTGAAATCAAGTGCCATCTAATGGGTTAAGCCAAGCACAAAAAATTTGGAAACTTAATTTTTAGGGAAATATACCTGAGGAAAGCCAAAGCCTGTGCTTTCCTGTCATTTATTATCTCACAGAAAAACAACTCCATAGATGACCTAGAACAGTGGAGGTAGAGTCACATGTATGTTGTCACCTGCAGTACATTACACCATAGGGTTGCTAATCTTGAATTGGTTCCCCAAGATGAGTCCAACGCTCAGAGAAGTGACTCACCAGTTGTGTAAACCTGAGCAGTTTCTTTAACAGTCTATGAGGTCTTAGTTCTGGATGGCATAGGATAGGCATGTGTGTTATCTTCTTTAATTATGACAAATTGCTCAGAATAGTTCCTGAAAATAGCAAGTACTCAATCAATGTTAGCTAGTACTATTACTACTTGAGAGAATTTCAAGAGAGTGAGGTTATCCAAAAGAGTGTGCACCCTTGAATGTTTCTAACTCTCTATCCCTTCTCCCTTCCTCTGTAAAAAGTCAATAAAATATATATTTTTAAAAAATGCACACAAGTTTAACTTGCATTTTTATCTGCAAAAGGTTTCAAGAATGAAGGACAAAAAGGTAAACACTTCTAGTTCATTTGTGTAATAATGAAGTCATGAGGGTCTAAATCAGGGGTCCTCAAACTGCGGCCCACCGAAAACATTTATCCGTCCCGCCGTGTGTTTTTGCCGCCGCTGCCTGTCCTGCTTAGCAGCCGACTAGTCCCAGGCCCACAGTGCACAAGTGTGTAATGTCTGAGGGACAGTGAACTGGCCCCCTGTTTAAAAAGTTTGAGGACCTCTGGTAAATTAATGGAAAGCCAGTTGAGTGAAAAGACAATTAAAATGTATAATTGTTAAAATACAGACAAGAGACTTAGTTAAAAGAGTTTGGTACATGGTGGGTGGGTGGCAGCATGAAAGAGGGGATGAATCTGAGATGTCTATGTTTGTGGTGTGGGTAATTGGGCAGAAGGCAAGCACAAGACGAACTTTGGGACAAAAAACAACGTTCAGTTTCAGATAAAACTACCAGATATCCAATATATATAATTCCCAATAGACAACTGGGAATGAAGGGGAGTTCAAGGCTAAAGAAATGTAACTGAGTGGCATTGACTAGTTGGTGGTTCTTGCAGCTATGAGTTTAGAAAAGCTCTCCAGTCTAAATCCGGATCAAGTATGGAAATCAGGGGCAAAACCTAGAGAGAGCTGAGACTGCAGGTTTCTCTTCCTTTCGGAAAAGGGAAGGTATCTTGGAGCAATGATCAGTAGTGTTACCTGAGACACTCCATCAGAGCAACAGGGAGTCTCCCTAAATGACCAAGATGGCCCAGGGGGAATTCCTTACACCAAGCTGCCAAAAGCTAGAAAGATGAATGGATAGGGCCCCTGCACACCAAAAGCCAGAAGGAATGGATAAGACCTGAGTGCGGGAAAGCTAGAAAAATGAATGGACAGGAACTCAATGTACCAGAAGCTAGAAAGATAACTGGATAGAAAAAAAGCCTTCCTCCCTCTATTTCTATAAGAACCATGGACTTGCGCAGGAAGCGGAGACAGTCTGTGAGATGTGAGCCCACCATTCTCCCAGGTCTTGTGGCACCTGGATAAACCTCATTCCTTTTGCACCAGTATCTGCCTCAGGAGTATGGCTTTTGTTGCAGCAGGCAGCCAAACCTGTGGTATCAGTTACAGTAGCATTTAAATAACACAGGAGGCTTGTCAGAATTTTATTGAGGAAAGTTATATCAGTACAGATTTCAAGAATTGGGACCTACAGTTATTTCACATCAGTGCTAAAATAATTTCAATAATAGGGGAGCGATATTAAAAGGATATAAATAAACTTAATTTTAGACACTCAAATATTTGTTCAAGTAACAACAAGCAGATAAATTCATCTTCCCAATATGCTTGTCTTAACAAATACGGATTCAATAAGAAGTTCTTGATTTTCTTAGGGAAGGGTCTATTTCATTAATCTTTGTGTCCTGCCATGCTACTGGCTAAAAGGTACCCCAATAAATACATGGTGGATTAATATCAATTATCATAATTATTTTGCAATCCCTTTGAAAAGTGTAGGCAAGTTAATATCCTACAAAACTTCTGGGCATCTTTCACTAACCTTAACCCTTTGCTTACACCCAGAAAATAAAGTTTCTTTCACAGCCTACAACGGAAGAGAAAAAAATGTTTCAAAGATAATCCATCCCAAGTTCCTCATCACTAATTCACGTTAGTGTCTATTACACCTTTCATCTCAACCTGTATTTAATACCTATGTTCTACAAATTAGAGCCAGTGATTAGGATTTCAGTACAGCAAAATAACATTTAAAATATGTGAAGTTTTCACTCCCCTTTTCATATATATAAATATAAACTAAAAGTATTTAAATCATTGAGTGTTATGTCTCCAACTCTATAGTGACTCTGGAAAAAAAGCCAGGACTGTGTTAATAATCATTCCTATAAACCATGGAAAGTGTAACGGAGTGGTAGAGAACTTCTTCTCAATACCAATATGTCTCAAATACCAAAAACATGTCAAGGACCCAAAGGGAATAAAGAGTAAGCTCTTTGTGTATATGTAAATTTAGTTTTCTAAAACTATATAAAGACATTATAAGGAAATAAACTATAGAACCATTGTTTCTCATTCATTATCACATTTCTTTGTAGAAGGTCCTGAAAACATCTCATTATCTTTTAGATAGTGTGTATGCCAGAAATCCAACCAGCACAGTAGAATCCTAAATTCTGGATTCCATCATCTTGGTTGGCCTTTGTAGTGACCCTTCTGGTCCCTCTGCAAGGGCACAGTGATCTCAGCACATCACCTTGCTCCCCTCTGAAAAAGTCAACATAGTCAATACCTTGAACAGGACATAATGAATTTAAAATATAATAGGATGAATGACCAAAGGTTTAAAAGAAAAGGTGAGAGAAACAACAGTGTAACAGACAGTAAGAATAGTACCAGAAGACTGACAACAGGGAATTATCTGTCAAGCCAAGGAGTATTTACAGATAAAAGCGCAGACCAACTCAGACCATGAATGCTGTGGGGACCACACTCCTCATCAACAGCTTTATCTCTGAAACCACAGAAAATGCTGGGACGGTCTTAATAACCTAGAAGCTGGAAACCACTCAGACAATAAAATCAGTCTCACACACGAGACACCACAGACCGTACTACTATAGCACCACAATGGCAAATGCAGAAAAGGCCATTTCTGGGACATTTAAAAAGCGTTCTTATCTATGGGCATATTAGCCTAAAAAAAGGAAAATAGAAACTCCAAAACTGGCCAAATCAGTGTTTAAAGTAAAACACAAATCTTATTAGACAACATCAAAATTGACAGAAATGGTTCATGTAAACAAACCATTAATAGGCTATTACTTTTTCTTTGAAAAGAGAAAAAGTTTAATAAATGAATAAAATATTGCTCAACAAGAGGTAAAATCTTTATATATATAAACTAGAGGCCCAGTGCATGAAAATTCATGGACTGGAAGGGGGGTCCTCAACCTGGCCCATCCCCTCTCACAGTCTGGAGCCCTCAGGGGCAGGAGGTGACACGGCGATCAGGGGAAGGTGACACCCCCATCACACCTCTGCTTCTGCCACTGCCGGCCTTGGTTACCTGGGCCTTGGGCCAGCTCTGGGCAGCTGGGGGGTTGAGGGGGCTGGGGGTCTCCCAAGGCAGGTGCACAGCAAGCCACACGCCTGCTGCCCCGGTAGGGCTGAAGGGACCATATTGTGGCTGTGGGCACTGCCATCTTTGAGGGCGGGACAGTAAATTAGCATATTCCCTCCTTATTGGCTGTGGGTGCTGCCATCTTTGAGGGTGGGGCAGTGAATTAGCATATTCCCTCCTTACTGGCTGTGGGCACAGCCATCTTTGCAATGGTATGAGGGTTAATTAGCATATTTCCTCTTTATTAAAGAGGATTAGCCCTAGTTGGTTGGGCTCAGTGAATAGAGCATTGGCCTGCAGGCTGAAGGATCCTCCTGGGTTCAATTCTGGTCAAGTAAATGTACCTCAGTTGCAGGCTCCATCCTTGGCCCTGGTTGGGGCACGTGCAAGAGGCAACCAAACCATGTGTCTCTATCACATTGATGTTTCTCTCTCTCTCTGTCTCTCCTTTCCATGCTCTCTAAAAATCAATGGAAAACTTCCTTTGGTGAGGATTAACAAAAAATAAATTTAAAAAGAAAGGCTAAGTTAAAATTCTATACAATGTGATTAATATATAAGTTCACTCATTGGTTTCCCCTCTTAAAAAGATAATATTAATGGGAAATGCCTGAGGTTAGTAACTCAGAGTTTCTAATGTCAAATATTACCAGTAGATCTAGAAAAACAAGCATATACAGGCATTCCAGGAAGACTGACTCATTGCCTCCTGTTCCCAAATGAGCCTTCATTTTTGTTTGGATGCTACCAACGACTGAAGTCCCTCAGATATATGCTCATTGATAAACAAGACACAACAGGTGGGCAAAGAATTGGGCTATAAACTATTGGGATCTAACTGAAGTTGTCTCAATCATAGTACTTGAAAGAAAAGCTTTGCAAAGGTCTAAATGTCAATAACTAACGCTTTGGGAAATGTACTTTACTACTGCTAGAATCTGCACCCCAGAGGTAGCTGTAAGCTCCATTCCACTTCCTGGAGTCTGAGATCAGGGCCTGGATATGAGATCTTTGTGGCCACACACATGCCCATCAGTACTTGGCAGCAAATACCAAACAGGGTATAGGAGGAGGAAGAATCAGCTCTAAGGCAGTAAAGCCCTGGGGGAGGTGGGGCCAAGAAGCTGAGCAGAAAGAATGAAGCACTGAATGAGCCTGGAAGGGTGAAGTGATTCGCAAGGGAGGGGGCTTTTAGGAAGAGGATCAAGCTAAACAAATGCAGGGGCTATGTTCCTCTCCTGCAGGTATGATCCCAGTAAGAAAGCATGCTATTTCTGTTCTCTTTCATATTGAGAAAGCAAACACCCAGTCTCTTCCAGTCTTGGAATAACAAAGCTTGATTTGCAGCAAATAATACAGCTTTACAATGCCTTATCCACAATTCCAAAATCAAAATGTCCCGAAAGGGACTGTGTTTTCTTCATAAGTTTGTAAGAAGCACATGTGCTGGCAAAACCTAACCTAAACTGATGCGAAGTTATTTATAATATGGATTTACACACATGTCTTCCTGCAGAAGTATCTGTGAGCCCTGAGGGGAAAAGACACCTACTAAGAAGGGCTCCTGGTAGCTAACTGGGCTCAAATACATGTATGTGTAAAACAACAAAAACAACAACAACAAACACCTAGCAGCCATTTCTGCACAGGGTCCTCTCACACAAATTGCACTTTACAGAGTGGCCTTTGCTGTACTGCCTGCCACTGTGCTGAACTGTTTCTGCCATCTGAGCCAGCCCTTATAAGGGAGTCCCTGGATCTTATTTTAAACAACAGGACTGAGGCTTTCCCCATCCAATCAGAGCTGCACAACCCCAACCAATCCAAGTGGTTCTCTTCTGAACAATCAGGACAGTGCTTTTTGGACCAATCAAACTGCAAAAATTTGGAGTTCTCATTTGCATGAGGACAGACCAATCAGAGATGAGGGTGGGGCCTTCTATCCCTCTGGCTTTGATGTTGCTAAGGATATGCTGACAAAACTGCTCAGGAAACAACAATCACAGCAATTGAAAAGGTAGAAAATTTGTTGTTAATATGGTAAATGAAAAGCAGTTAGTCAGTGATAGCATTTTGGAGGCAATGATAGGTGAAAAAGTGAAGATGTTGCATACTGACTTCCTGAAAAACATCCTGGAAAGAGTACTGAAAGTGATTCGTTTATGGCTAGTAGGGGTCATTCAATTAATTTAAGAAATGTTCATTTACAGACTAAACAGTACAGTAGACATGTAGTGTATATCAGAAAGGTTAAAATGGGGATCATTTGTGGGTCTGAAACAGATTAATTAAATTTACATTATTTCTATCTAGAGGACTGATGCACAAAATTCTTGCATGGGTAGGGTCCCTAGGCCTGGCCAGAAATCAGGGCCGATCTGTGGGGTGACCAACAGGGTGATCAGAGGGCCCCTGCTGGCACCCGCCTTGGCTGGCCTAGAGTCAAGAGCTCACCCAGCTGGCCCCACCCCCTGACCCACCTCCAGTTGCCTCCCTCTGCTGGGCAACCGGTGGAATGATCAGGGGGCTCTGCCTTGGCTGGCCTGGGGCATGCAGGCTCGGGGCAGCTCCTGCGTTGAGCATCTAGCCCAGCTGTGGGCAAACTACGGCCCGCGGGCCGGATCCGGCCAGTTTGAAATGAATAAAACTAATTAAAAAAAAAGACCGTACCCTTTTATGTAATTATGTTTACTTTGAATTTATATTAGTTCACACAAACACTCCATCCATGCTTTTGTTCCAGCCCTCCGGTCCAGTTTAAGAACCCACGGTGGCCATCGATTCAAAACGTTTGCCCACCCCTGGTCTAGCCCAGCCGAGGGCAAACTACGGCCCGCGGGCCGGATCCAGCCCGTTTGAAATGAATAAAACTAAAAAAAGAAAAAAAAAGACCATACCCTTTTATGTAATGATGTTTAATTTGAATTTATATTAGTTCACACAAACACTCCATCCATGCTTTTGTTCCGGCCCTCCGGTCCAGTTTAAGAACCCATTGTGGCCCTCAAGTCAAAAGTTTGCCCACCCCTGGTCTAGCCCCTGGTGGTCAGTGCATGTCATAGCAACCGGTCGTTCCGCCATTTGGTTGATTGGCATATTAGGCTTTTATTATATAGGATGGGGAAAATTATTCTGTTTTCAAACAAATTGCTTCCAGAAAGAATTAAGTTCAAGAACCGAGGTTCCACTGTATTCCTAAACCCCTCTGAACCTTGCTGTTTTTGCCTAAGGTGAGTGGAAAAGCAGAAACCGCTTACTCACTGTTCCAGGATCCCTTGGAAATGGCTGACAACATGAAACAGTTCTCTAACAGATGAAGCATAAACCAAACCCAAATAGCCTTCCAGAATGAATTAAGTTGGAGAACTGAGGTTCCCCTGTACTGCATAATCATTTATAACTGTGTGTTCCCAAACTCCACACTCAGTGATGTTACATTGGTTTCTTGAACTAGATCATAGTGGAGTACTTACATCATAAAATTGGCAAACATTACCAATCAGTGAATTATTAAACATTTATAAGCCCATCAATGCGTTAGGCTCTCTTAAAACTATGGAGACAAAAATGAATTCAAGACTATCTTCAGGATCTTATAGTGTAGAAGAAGTGTCCCAGTACACAACAAACAGTATTTCTCTCTCTGTCCCACTCCCTTCTTCTCTCTCTCAAAAAAAAGAAAAAAATCACATTTAAAAATTTTTTAAATAATACAAAAAATTCAGAAGCTGATTTTTTTTAGAAGACAAAGTTAATATTTCTTTTCTAATCTTAACACAGTATTGATAAGGTACTTGGAAGATATCTTATTGCCCAAGAGAAACCTTCACCCTGTACAAACTGTAGTATGATTGATATTTCACATATATTATTTGCATAAGAAACACAAATGCAAAGAAAATAGAAGACTCCCAATGCTTAAGCACCTAACTTTATAAAAGTTTCCTTTAGAGAAGTGAAAATTTAAATATCTAATCTGAAGTACTGAGACTCAAAAAACTTTATGTCTCAAGATCCATCTATATTTTTAAAGGGATAACAAAATTCTCTCATTCTATGAATCCTCTACAGATTAATTCTGGATTCACAGAAAACCTTCATTTTGAAGCCTGTATAAACCTCCCTGTAGCCCAAGATGGCACAACCTTCTCATGCTGACAGCATAACCTCTAGCTCCTAAACAAAGGCAACCACAACTTCAGACCACACCACTGACAGTCTGTCGTGTACTAGGCATCAGATCACAGGAAGGAAGGCAACTCGGCAGTCTGGGAACTCAAGGGTAGCTCGTTTTCAGAATCATTACCATACATAGCATCTACAGAAAGCCCAGAATAAAAATGTTCTTCAACCTTGGTGTGCCTCACTTTAAGTAAATCCATATACTAGTATATATAAATAGTACATCTTTATTATACATAGAATTTTAAGTGAATACTAAATGCTAAAGGGACCCACTCTATCCAGAAAAGAAAAAAATCCCTACAATACTTTTAAATAAAATGGTATGGAATAAACAAAATGAAATAAAATAGAATACAAAATATCAAAATACATTTCAAGCAGTGAGGCTATTTGGGTCAGGAGGAGGTAGGTACATTTACACATTTGCTCACTGGGCTACCAACTCAAATGTACTTCTTACTCTGGGGCAATGGTTTTCAATGAGGGGCAATTTTTCCCCAGGGAACATTGGTAATATCTGTAGACACTTTTCCTTGTCACAGTGAGGGAGGGTGCTATTAGCATCTACCTATAGAAATAAGATACTGTATAGATCAAAGAAACTATTAAACACCCCACAATGCACAAGACAATCCCCACAACAAAGAACAGTCCAGCCCCAAATGTCAGTTAGTGTCAACATTGAGAAACCCTGTTATAGGAGACAGTTGAAAGTTTAAAGGCCAGTTAACTGATCCTATGCACCCTATTGGATGATCACTCTGATAGAAATATGTAAATTTACATATGCATTGCCTTAAGTGGAGTCAGCTAATAAAAAGTGAATGTAACAATAGCCTCTCAATGGACACTGTTAAAACTTGGTTACAAATATTTTTTTCCTAATCTATAATAATAAAAGCATAACATGCTAATTAGACCAGACGACTTTCGGGACAAGGCCAGGGCTGCAAGGGAAGCCTAGCTCCCGGGTGCCTGCTGGTGGCCTAAGCGAAGTCCAGGTCCCGGATGTCAGAGGGAAGCCGGTGCCGGCAGCCAGGGGAAGGAAGGCCTCCTCTTGCACGAATTTCGTGCATTGGGCCTCTAGTTATAAAAATAATTAACCTTCACTACAGATAATTTTGGAACAAAAGAT
>NW_006296048.1:348746-350345 GCF_000327345.1 Myotis davidii
AAGAAAAAAGACCAACCCCTGACCAGTTTAGCTCAGTGGATAGAGCATCGGCCTGCAGTCTCAAGGGTCCCAGGTTCGATCTGGTCAAGGGCATGTACACTGGTTGCAGGCAAGTCCCCAGTGGGGAGTGTGCAGGAGGCAGCTGATCGATGTTTCTCTCTCATCGATGTTTCTAACTCTCTATCCCTCTCCCTTCCTCTCTCTAAAAAATCAATAAAATATATTTTTTTAAAAAAAGAAAAAGAAAAAAGACCAAACCAAGAAAACAAGCAGAAATCTACTTCCTATTCACCATGCACGTTTCTCAAACCACAATGCAACTTAAGAGTGTGTCTTTTTAGCCCTAACCGGTTTGGCTTGGTGGATAGAGCCTGTGGACTGAAGGGTCCCAGGTTCGATTCTGGTCAAGGGCACATGCTCAGGTTGTGGGCTCGATTCTGCAGCACAACAAAAATATGTATTAAAGTTTTTGCTGATCTCACAAAAAAATTGGAATAATTTTGTTTCATTCACACCGGATGGCTATTGTTGTCTTGGCTGTTGTCATTTTTTTTATTTGACATTGCTTTAAAAAAATGGTGTGTTTTTTTTTAACAAACTTCCCACTTGCAACCTGTTCACAGACAGAGCCATTACTATGGAGAACCACAGACTGGTGAAGAACTAAACACAGACAAGTTCCTAGTTGCTGTTAAAACTGCGGAGAAAGACAGGCTACACAACAGAATACAAACTGCAAAATTCTAAGTAAAGGATTTTCTTTAAAATAATTTTAATCGCACTTTCATAAATTATAGTCACTATATTTATAAGAATATTAATTACACTGAAATAAAAGTGAATATGCTTGCTGTCACTAATAAAATATCAGAGCATGTGAATTATTTCAGAAGCAAAACTAGTGAAAGGAAAAATGGGGATGGGGGGCTTACAACCTAATTCAGTATCTGTTTAAAACTGTAGTCTTAAAAACTAGCAGATCTGCAAAATAAAGTTTAAACTTCCTTCCCTTAGAGTGCTGGCTGATCTTACTTGCGTGCATTCTGCCACAACATTTGGTGCGTTGGCCAAGAAACGTCAGTTGATCTGGCTCTTAAGCCACTGCTGACAAGAGCAGACTTCAGGGCACTGGCTTAGGGCTCTGTGACCCAAGGAAGGCATGCCACAGGCACATTCGGCACATTCACAGTTTCCTGAACTTGCAGGGCCCAGAGGGACTGCAGTGACTCGGGGCTCTGGCGGATCCAAAGGAGGCAGGAAACACCTTTCTGGGACTTCCTGGGAGGGAAGTCAAAAATCAGAAGTCTGAAACTCTAAGTTTTTCCCGGGAAAGGGTCCGAGTTCTGGCCTGTCCTAAGGGAAAGAAGAGGTAGCTGGCCCCTCCCTAGGATAGCTCCTAGCATCTGGAGGAGTGGTCAGCAAACTGTGGCTCGCAAGCCACATGCGGCTCTTTGGCCCCTTGAGTGGCTCTACCACAAAATAACAACTTCTGCGCATGGGCCACGAAGTTTCAATTGCACTGTACATGCACGCCCACACGTGGTATTTTGTGGAAGAGCCACACTGGAGGGCCCAAAGAGCCTCATGCGGCTCGTGAGC
>NW_006296048.1:350570-350914 GCF_000327345.1 Myotis davidii
GATTTGGTGAGCAGGGTATTCTATGGTGTAAATGTGGTGTGGATCAGTTGATGTTTGTTTTGGTTTTGTTTTGTTTTTTAAAAAAAACCTTCTAAACCTCTCCCGAGTTTCTATAGTGATTCAAAGTTTTTTAGGAGAATGTTATCTGTCTTTTTTGTTTAAATATGTCTCTTTGTTGTGTGTTTAAATTGTTTAGCTACTGAAATTTGTTTGTGTCTCAAAAAAAGATGAATGTATTGCTAATCTAAAAAATGTTACTTACATGTCACCTAAAAATTAAGGTTAAGAATTCTAACTAACTAGAAGGAAAGTATGGCTTTGATGCAATAGAGAAAGCATATGTC
>NW_006296048.1:352046-353005 GCF_000327345.1 Myotis davidii
ATAAAATATCAGAGCATGTGAATTATTTCAGAAGCAAAACTAGTGAAAGGAAAAATGGGGATGGGGGGCTTACAACCTAATTCAGTATCTGTTTAAAACTGTAGTCTTAAAAACTAGCAGATCTGCAAAATAAAGTTTAAACTTCCTTCCCTTAGAGTGCTGGCTGATCTTACTTGCGTGCATTCTGCCACAACATTTGGTGCGTTGGCCAAGAAACGTCAGTTGATCTGGCTCTTAAGCCACTGCTGACAAGAGCAGACTTCAGGGCACTGGCTTAGGGCTCTGTGACCCAAGGAAGGCATGCCACAGGCACATTCGGCACATTCACAGTTTCCTGAACTTGCAGGGCCCAGAGGGACTGCAGTGACTCGGGGCTCTGGCGGATCCAAAGGAGGCAGGAAACACCTTTCTGGGACTTCCTGGGAATAATTAACCTTCACTACAGATAATTTTGGAACAAAAGATACTAAAGTATTTTGTAAGAAATTTTTAACAACTAGAGCAAGGCAGGACTGTCTCAAATTCTATAAACCAGAAAGTAAGAAATTCCTATGATAGACAAACTGAATAAACCATTGGTTTTCAGATTTTTCTTGGTTTAAATATACATTTTTTACACAAAAACTTTTAACAATAAGGTAACTCTCACTCACATATCAGAAAATGCCAGTTAGACTAGAGTTAAGCAAAAAAAATAAAATAAAAAAATAAATTAAGATGGTAAGTGAGAAAGGAAGGAACAGAAAGTAAAATCAAGAAAAAAGACCAACCCCTGACCAGTTTAGCTCAGTGGATAGAGCATCGGCCTGCAGACTCAAGGGTCCCAGGTTCGATCTGGTCAAGGGCATGTACACTGGTTGCAGGCAAGTCCCCAGTGGGGAGTGTGCAGGAGGCAGCTGATCGATGTTTCTCTCTCATCGATGTTTCTAACTCTCTATCCCTCTCCCTTCCTCTCTCTA
>NW_006296048.1:354444-360321 GCF_000327345.1 Myotis davidii
AAATAACAACTTCTGCGCATGGGCCACGAAGTTTCAATTGCACTGTACGTGCATCTGCACGTGGTATTTTGTGGAAGAGCCACACTCAAGGGGCCAAAGAGCCGCAAGTGGCTGGCGAATTGCAGTTTGCTGACCATGGATCTGGAGGAACAGCTTCTAGACAGCATTCACTGTCCCTGGGGCTTCCTGGGAAGGAAATCAAAACTCAGACTGGCTAATGGTCCAAGTATGGCCTGCCTTTTAAAGAGGCAGAAAAGAAGTGTTCCTACGCAGTTTTCTACTGCCTCTGTTCAGGGACTTGTTCTGTATCTCTGAGCAATTGAAACTGATTTGGTGAATGCAGGGTATTCTATGGTGTAAATGTGGTGTGGATCAGTTGATGTTTGTTTTGGTTTTGTTTTGTTTTTTAAAAAAAACCTTCTAAACCTCTCCCGAGTTTCTATAGTGATTCAAAGTTTTAATGGAGAATGTTATCTGTCTTTTTTGTTTAAATATGTCTCTTTGTTGTGTGTTTAAATTGTTTAGCTACTGAAATTTGTTTGTGTCTCAAAAAAAGATGAATGTATTGCTAATCTAAAAAATGTTACTTACATGTCACCTAAAAATTAAGGTTAAGAATTCTAACTAACTAGAAGGAAAGTATGGCTTTGATGCAATAGAGAAAGCATAGGCATAGAAATGCATTTTGAAGGAAAAAGAAGTTAATTTCTAAAGCTGGTTGTTTCTGAAGGTTATAAGAATGTTTGTGTCTAATACACTTTGATATCTAATCTTTTGGTAAAGTCAAGTTTGACAACCTTCCTGGGGTTTAAATTTTAAGAAACTCTTCTCATGACCTAGAATTGGCTTTAGATCATCCCAAGAGGCTTTGAAATGCCTCAAATGTTTGTTTTCTCTCTCACGAAGGAAAACTTTATACTGAAAGTACATAGGAGTCTTTGTCAAATACAGTAATAACTAAGTTATTAATTATAATATTACTAGAGGCCCAGTGCACAAAAATTTGTTCACTTGGGGTGGTCCCTCAGTCTGGCCTGTGCCCTCTCACAGTCTGGGACCCATTGGGGGATGACCACCTGCTGGCTAAGGCCCGCACCCTGGGGAATTGGGCCTAAGCTGGAAGTCAGACATCACTCTGGCAGCCCGGGAGCCCTCAGTGGATGTCCACTTGCCATCGGGCAGCAGGCCTAAGCTGCAGTCGGACATCCTTAGTGCTGCTGAGGAGGCACAAGAGGCTCCTACCACCACCACTGTACTGGCAGCCGTCAGACTGGCTTTTGGCTGAGCAGAGCTCCCCCTGTGGGAGCGCACTGCCCCCCGGGGGGAAGCTCCTGCATTGAGCATCTGTCCCCTGGTCGTCAGTGTGTGTCATAGTGACCAGTCATTCCCAGTCTTTCTGCTGTTAGGGTCAGTTTGCATATTACCCTTTTATTATATAGGATAGAGGCCTGGTGCACAAGTGGGGGCCAGCTGGTTTGCCCTGAAGGGTGTCCCGGATCAGAGTGGGGGTCCTGCTGGGGTGCCTGGCCAGCTTGGGTGAGGGGCTGAGGGCCATTTTCAGACTGGCCAAGCCCCCTGCAAACAGAAGCCTCCAGCCTCTCCTTTTTTTCTTTTTTTTTTTAACTCTGGGATTTATTTATCTTCTATAATTGAAACTATGTTGCCTTCAGTGGAGCTCAGAGCTGGCTCCTGCTCGCTCCAGCAGGTGGCCACGGCCGGCTGAAAGCAGGTATCTGGGGTTTATTTAGCTTCCATAATTGTAACTTTGTTGCATTCTGTGGAGCTCAGAGCCAGCTGGGAAGCTTGGCTTCCTCCATCACTGGAGCAACCAAGCCTCCTGCTCGCTTCAGCTCTGTAGCTGTCGGCCGCCATCTTAATTGGGTTAATTTGCACATAGTCGCTCTGATTGGCTGGTGAGCGTGGCTTAGGGTGTAGCAAAGGTACGGTCAATTTGCATGTTTGTCTTTTATTAGATTTGATAGCTTATTGGGTTTTACAGAAAGAATTTGCCGGGGATTATAGTGTGAAACTAGTTCCCTGGAAATTAAGAAAATTCTGTGAATTAGAATGGCCAGCCTATGGTGTGGATTAGCCCTCAGAGGGAACCCTAGATGTCCCAACTGTCAGGGCCCTCTTTAAGGTCATCACAGGTGACCCTGGTCATCCTGATCAGTTTTCTTACATAGCTCAATGGCTAGAAATAGCTTGGCACAGGGCTTCTTGGATCCAGGTTTGCGTGTGTAAGAAGGGACAGAGTAAGGTTTTAGTGGCCTCCACATGTGCCTCAAGTGGTACCCAGGGCTCCTTTGCCTGGTCAGGGAAGCTTAGATACACCACCTCCTTCCATCTCCCCACAACTGCAC
This sequence comes from Myotis davidii, assembly GCF_000327345.1. NCBI lineage: Eukaryota > Metazoa > Chordata > Mammalia > Chiroptera > Vespertilionidae > Myotis > Myotis davidii. Next base: position 356,808 of record NW_006296048.1, read on the forward strand.
TTTCCAGAGCCAGTTGGACAGCGCTTGCACTCAGCTGATCAGGGAACCAGGCCACCCCCAGCTTTCCAGATGCCTCTCTGAGAAATGCAGGGTCCCCCACTACTGGGAGAAGATGGGACCCTACAAGAGGGGGATCAGTCTTTTACTACCAGTCTTTCACTATGACCGATCTCTTAAATTAGAAGCATCACACCCTGGCTTATTCTGAAAAATCTCAGGCCATGGTTGAACTCCTGGAGTCAATTTTTCAGACCCATAAGCCCACTTGAGTAAACTGCAAGCAACCCTAATCACTGCGGCTGTCGAGCACTCGGTAGTTACTCAGAAAGTTGCTCCCCTCTCAGTACAGGAGGTCATCATTATTGGAGCTACCAGGGACCACACCTGCAGACCATTCTGCCGCCCCCACCGTTGTCAGCTGGTGACCACCAGGTGGTTCATGAATTCCTGTATGTGCCAGACTGCCTGGTCTCTCTAATGGGCAGAGACCTTTTGGTCAAGATGGGAGAAGAAATCACCTTAGCCCCAGATGGCTCAGCACAACTGCACTTAGGTGAGGAGACCTCTCTAATGATCCTGTCTTTAGCAGGGCCTAGGAAGAATGGAGACTTTATACCCCCAGTCAAAGGACTCACCATTAGAGCGTGAATTAGAGAAGGAATTTCCACTGGTCTGGACAAAAGGCCTTTTTCTGCCTTTAGCTGGCACCCTCCAGTCACCACTGTTTGGCTTTAAGTGGGAAAACCCAACCACGGGGCTAAGGAACAGTTCACCTGGACCAGACTGCCACAGGTTTCAAGAACTCCCCAACTCTTTTAGTGGAGCACTAGCATCAGATTTATCCAAATTTCTAGGACAGAACTTGGGTGTGTTCTACTCCAATATGTAGATGATCTCCTACTGGCTAGCTCCACGCAAGCTCAATGCTGGGAAGGAACAGGAGCCCTTCTAAGACTCTTAACTGAAACAGGGTACCAGGTGTCCAAGGAAGGCTCAAAGCTATCAGAGGGAAGTCAAATACCTAGGTTTCTGAATCACCCAAGGGAAACGAAGACTAGGGACTGAAAGAAAACAGGCAGCATGTGCCATACCAGTCCCCGGCACCCGGCGACAGATTTGGGAATTCCTAGGGGCAACAGGGTTCTGTCAAATTTGGATCCCAGGATTCTCAGATCTAGCTAAGCCCCTCTTATGAAGCCTTAAAAGGGGAGGAAAAGGAACCCATTAATTGAGGCTCTAAGCATGAAAAAGCCTTCACAATCATAAAGACAAAACTCACTGAGGCGCCAGCCCTAAGGATCCCAGATGTGACCTGGGGACTTTACAACAGGGTAGCCCTAGGAGTTCTGATTTAGGACTTGGGATCCTGACAGAGGCCAGTAGCCTACCTCTACAAACAGATTGAACTGGTTGCCTCTAGGTTGCCCCGATGCCTCAGGGCTTTTGCAGCCATAGCCTTATTAGTCAAAGGGGCTGACAAGCTCACTCTAGGACAGAATTTAAATGTTCAAGTGCCTCATGCTGTTGTCACCCTAATGGAAGCTAAAGGGCAGCACTGGCTGACTCATGCTTGGATGACTCAATCAGAAGGAACCCCTGAGCATGACTGTCTAGAAGTCCTAGAGGAGGTTTACTGCAGCTAGCCAGATCTAACAGACAGACCTCTACAGAATCTGGACTTAGTATTGTCCACGGAAGGCAGGAGCTTCCTGGATGAAGGAAAAATGACTTCTGCAGTGATATCAAACTTTAAGATAATAGAGGCACAAGCCCTGCCTGAAGGATGGTTAGTGCAGAGGGCAGAACTTTGGGTCCTAGTTAGAGCCTTAAAACTCAGTAAGGATAAGTGTGCCAACATCTACAATGCCTCGCTCGTGCTATGCCTTCGCTACCCTTCATATCCATGGAGCCATAAACAAGGAAAGGGGACTGTTGATGGCTGGAGAAAAAGGAACAAAAATCAGAATGACATCTTGAAGTTATTAGAAGTAGTCTGGGAGCCCAAGGAAGTAGCAGTCATTCATTGTAGAGGACACCAAAAAGGAAAAGAATCAGTGTCAGAAGGGAACCATAGCGCAGACACAGCAGCAAGGCTAGCTGCTAAGGAGCTGGCAGCACCATCACAGATCATGCTGCTTTCTGAACTACCTGAACCTCCAAAACATACCCCTCAAGAAGAAGAATGGGCCCAATGAGAAGGTGGTAAAAGGATGAAGGAAGGTTGGTGGATACTCCCAGGTCACAGGGTCTACGTTCCAGAACAGTTAGCTCATAGAGTAGTCCTCCAGCAGCATGAACTTACCCATTTAGGGAAGACAGCCTTGTTAAGCAGATACTATCTAATTGCCCATCTCCCCTCCTTACGCACCTCAGTCTCTCAGCACTGCCTCCTCTCTGCACAGAACAATGCAAGGCAGGGTTCTGTAGGACTGATAGGAATTCAGCATGGTAGGCAGGCTCCTTTTGAAAATCTAGAGGTAGACATTACAGAAATAGGGCCTAGTAGAGGAAATAAGTGTCTTTTAGTTTTTGTCTGCACCTTTTCAGGCTGGGTTGAGGCATATCCACCCACATGGAGAAGGTGAGAGAAGTCACTAAGGCGTTACTGAAGGCTATGACTCCGTGGTATAGAATGCCATTAACCATTGGGTCAGATAATGGCCCAGCCTTGATAGCTGAGGCAGTGCAGCAGGTAGCTAAGGCCTTAGGAATGAAATGGAACTTATATACAGCCTACAAGCCCCAGAGTTCAGGGAAAGAATGCATGAACCGGACTCTCAAGCAGACTATGGATAAGCTATGCCAGGAGACGAATTTACCCTGAACAGATATCTTACTACTTGTGCTCCTGCGGGTATGCTGTGCCCAAGAGCGAGGGAAGGGTTCTCTCCATTTGAAATTCTATATGGCAGACCCCCTCCCTTAATTCGGCCAAAGGGAGATTTCAGAGAAATAGGAAACTTAGAAATTCAGAAATAGCTACAAGGACATGAGAAAACTATCCTTGAAGTCCACAGATGGGCTACTGATCGATTGCCCACATCTCTAGGAATAGCTGTGCACCATCACAAGCCTGGGCAACAGGTTTGGGTAAAAGATTGGAAAAAGGAACCCATTAAGCCAAACTGGAAGGGACCTTATCCAGTCATTACTAACCACCCCTTCAGCTCTCAAAGTTGCAGGATCCACCACTCCCAAGTAAAGGCAGTCCACCAGCTAGACAATCAGCATCCAGAGTGGAAGGTGACCTCTGACCTGAACCACCCCCTGTGAATCATCTTCAAAAAGAAAGCTGATCCTGCTGACTGACATAAATCTCCTTATCCCCTCCTATCTGGATAATTATTGTTTTTGTTTTTTTCTAACAGTGTTCTTCTATCTTCTTACGAGGGTTGCCTGAATCCCAGACTGGTTCTGGGAGGAGAAATTTTTTGCCCTTGCTACTCCAAAGACCCCCTTGGGGAAGATGATGAAGACTCAGTATACTGAACCCCCTTTTTCATCAGCCCCCTTC
>NW_006296048.1:360560-361704 GCF_000327345.1 Myotis davidii
CAGCAGGAAGTAGCTAGAGCGGTCATCGACCTTATCCCCAATTCCTGAGTCTTTTGTAATCCCCAAGGCTAAGAATAGCTTGTAGAACAAAAAGGGACAATGGAAAGGAAAATGGAGGACAAGGGGAGGGGGCTTGCAACCTAGTTCAGTATCTGGTTAAAACTGTAGTCTTACTTCCCCACTTTGACTGATTGGGCGGAATGGTGGAGCATGCCCGCAAGGCCCCACCAAGACTGACTTGGGCGGAGCTGCAGGAATCTTCAGGGGCCCACCACAGGCCTATATAGGTCAGAGTCTCCCGACGAGTTCAATTCAGGCTTTGGATGCAGAATTCCCCAGGACTAGCAGATCTGCGAAATAAAGATTAAACTTTCCTCCCTTAGAATGCTGGCTGATCATTCTCGCATGCATTCTGCCACACTAGTATCCTAGGATGCATTGTTTTTTCAACATTTACATTAAGTGGAAATTTCACTGGAAGGTAAATAGTCAATTTAATAGCTTTGTGGAAGGAGTACTAAATTAAGTGTGTCAACACCATCTATTCAGTGATTGCCCTGTCTTGCACTCATCAAGAAAATTACATAGTGAGGAAGGTTTACTCTCCCAGAATATGGTGATGGGGCAGAAATAGAATATTGGGAGCCACCTATAACTGTAAGAAATATTAATCATGTTCTGTTAACTGTGATTGTTTTTATTCTGATTAAAGAAGACACATTCTAACCTGGCTGGCAGTTGCCTATGTGCCTGGGAGCTCACCTGGAAATGCAGCACATATTCTCATGGAAAGATTAACAATCTTGTTGCAGGAACCAGAGCAGCCAGCCATTGAAAACCCCTACCCTCTGCATATCACTGGCCCTTTAAAGACCCCCAGGTTCTGCATACCTGCAAGCCTTTGCAAATCTCCAGTGCCCATTATCCGTAAACTGCCCATTTGACATCCCCTTTTGACTACTTCCTCTTATAATCTTTGTCCTTCTACCCAATATAAGAAGCTGGCTTATGGTAGGGGCAGAGCAGATTTTTGTGGATGACCTGCTGCTCTCCCATACTGCCAACAATCCTATCTAATAATAGAAAAACATGGTAATTAACTGTAACTTCGCTACCCTTCCCATTGGCTAATCAGCAAGATATG
>NW_006296048.1:362462-388170 GCF_000327345.1 Myotis davidii
CCAACTCCCCTATCTGCCTTTCTCTGTGCGTGACAGGGGGTGGTGCCCCAACTCCCCAATCGGCCCTGCTCTGAACCCGATTAGGGGCTGCACCTAGGGATTGGGCCTGCCCTCTGCCACCCGGGAGCCGGCCTAAGCCAGCAAGTCGTTATCTCCTGAGGGGTCCCAGGCTGTGAGAGGTCACAAGTGGGGCTGAGGGAACCCCCCCACCTCCCGCCAGTGCACAAATTTTTGTGCACTGGGCCTCTAGTATTGGAATAAACACATTCAAACCTGTAAAGAATTTTTGTGAGTTTATTTGAGCCAAACTGTCAATAATTGCTGGGAAGCAGAATCTAAATGGATTGGGATAATGCTCCAGAGAATGGACGTTTTTCACTTATTTTTATACATTGCAATCAAAGGAGATGTAGTTGGGTTACATGAAATTCATAGGTGATAGATTAGAGAGGCGGAAGAAAGCAAAGTGGGATGGGGGGATTACGGGATTGCATAAAAAGTAAAATGATAGACACATACTTCTTTTACATAGGTGAGTACAGGATAGTTAACAGTGAACAATTAACATGATAACAACAACAAAAAATCTGTGGTATCTGTCCTGGAGCCCAGGGCATTTGGTTGTGCCCTGAGGAGTCCAGAAAAAGTGGGAGTTACAAGTTACCCTGACATTTCAAGGATATGTTATCATAGATTCAAAAAGAAAATGGGCTCAGTTAAGGTAAAGATCGACTTTGTCAGGAAAGATATTGGCCTAGGACAGTGGTCAGCAAATCATGGCTAATGAGCCACATGCAACTCTTTGGCCCCTTGAGTATGGCTCTTCCACAAAATACCACGTGCGGGCACGCACGTGCAGTGCGATTGAAACTTCGTGGCACATGCGCAGAAGTCGGTTTTCTGCCTGGGAGAGTCTATGTTGAAGAAGTGGGGGGTGTCGATAGGTCGGGAGACGTGGTGCAGGCGGGCTGCGGGATATGCAGCGCGGGGGAGGCGCGGGATTCATGCACGAGTTGAGTGAGCCACTTAGTCACCAGTCTCATTGTGCAGTGGTTAGTGCTAGTCGTGTCCGCAAATCGCGCGTGGGTGACAAAAGTACCTACTTGAATCATAAAGTTACCTGTATTTTTCCAACCAACTGCAAATCCTACAGGTATTTTTGTCATCAATTTAAGAATTGTAATTATTTTGTGTTGGTGGCTTTATTAGTATTTTAGCAAAGGCCACCTTAGGACTACCCTAATTAAGTGAATAACAATGTACCTACCTATATAGTTTAAGTTTAAAAAATTTGGCTCTCAAAAGAATTTTCAATCATTGTACTGTTGATATTTTGCTCTGTTGACTAATGAGTTTGCCGACCACTGCCCTAGGATATGATTACCCACTGTAACTGCTTTTAGTTAAAGTTTTAATTTCAGACCATCCTTTGTGGTAACTTTAGGTCTTTGAGTTTGCAAGCCTGTCATGCAGGCCTTTCCTAAGCTCATCCACAACACTCATGTATTATTCAAACTTGTATCTGCTCAATTGGCTCAAGTAGTGACAGGCAGCAGGGACCCACTGATTGTCTGGTTACTGGCAACTCACAACAATACCTGGTTGGCAATTCCAGTTGTTTTAAACATCTGGGAGAAATAATACAATTAAAAGGAGCTTAATTAGTTCCTGCAGATCTTTCACAAGGAAGATAAAAAAGAAATTAATTAAAGCTCACAGTCTAATACTATTTTAAAGTTTATGCATACTTTAAAAAAATTTTTAAATGTTCAAATAAACTATATCCATCAGAAATATAGAGTCCACATAGAAGGAAAACAACTTTTATTTAAAAACTTGAAATTAAAATTAAGCCAATATTATATACATATATCTTAAGTATATAGTTAAATGCTATCAAAATCCTCAAAACTCTAGAAAATTCTAGCTCCTAGGACAGTAATGGCGAACTTTTGACACGTGTGCCAGAGGTGACATGCAAACTCATTTTTTTGGTTGATTTTTCTTTGTTAAATGGCATTTAAATATATAAAATAAATATCAAAAATATAAATCTTTGTTTTACTATGTTGCAAATATCAAAAAATTTCTATATGTGACATGGCACCAGAGTTAAGTTAGGGTTTTTCAAAATGCTGACACACCGAGCTCAAAAAGTTCGCCATCAGTGTCTTAGGAATTCTAGCTTTAAATTTCCATAAGTGGATCTAAAAATCAAGTGAATAAAAAATCTGATGAACAGAATAAACTGGTGAATATAACAGAATCAGGGGCATAGAAAGGGAGTGGACTGACAATTCTCGGGGGCAAAGGGGTGTAGGGGGTGCGGGAAGAGATTGGACAAAAATCGTACACCTATGGATGAGGACAGTGGGGAGGGGGGGTAAAGGCAGAAGGTGGGGTGGGAACCGGGCGGAAGGGAGCTATGGGGGAAAAAAGAGGAACAACTGTAATAATCTGAACAATAAAGATTTAATTTAAAAAGAAAAGAAGCTATAGATCCTCAAAAAAAAAAGATTTTACCTCATTTAATCATAATAATTTTATGACATAGGAACTATTATTCTCAAATACACAGCAGCATTTATTACATGTCCCAGCCAAGAGGTGTTTCTCTCCCTTTCTGCTGTCATAATACTGAGTTCATCTACTCAATAAGTTACATATGATTTTAGGAAATGAGTATTTCCTAAATGTAATTTAGGAAGTAATTTCAATCTCTATTACATGTGCTTCAAAACCCTAATGTTAATCCCTTCCTCAAAAAATAGGCAAGGTGTTAATATTAGTTGGTACTTGGTTCCTCTTTCAGCTCTTCAAATTTTAATTTAATTGCTTCATCGAAGAATAACTTACGTAGCCCATCTAAACTTTTTTTTTTTAATATATTTTTATTGACTTCAGGGATGAAGGAAGAGGGAAAGAACAGAGAGGAAGGGAGAGGGAGAGAGATAGAAACATCAATGATGAGAGAGAATCATTGATTGACTGCCTCCTGCCCACCCACCATGGGGGATTGAGCCCGCAACCAAGGCATGGGCCCTGACCGGGAATTGAATCAGATACCTCCTGGTTCATTGGTCAATTCTCAACTACTGAGCCACACACCAGCCAGGTTAAGCCATTCATTCATTCATTCATTCATTCATAATTTTTTTTTATTGATTTCAAAGAGGAAGGGAGAGGGAGAGAGAGATAGAAACATCAATAATGAGAATCATTGATCAGCCACCTCCTGCACGACCCCTCCTAGGGCATGTGCCCTTGATTGGAATTGAATTCAGAACCCTTCATTCCACAGGCCAATGCTCTATCCACTGAGCCAAACCAGTTAGGGCCACCTCAACTTCTTTGCAACTGATCACCTGTTCCTGAATCAAAGCAAAGTTTCCACAACAGGTTCATCTCTAACCAAAATTCCAGCTTCACCAATCTGAAGAGTCTAGGCAGAAGAGACAGAACTTAACTCTATGAATCAAGATTTTAAGGTGGCATCTTCTCAACGTGGCATTTCCTCATGGTAATGAGAGACATAAGGGTCAAACACCACTGATGCCCAAAGCACTTGGCAGCAAAGATAAACATATGGACAAGATGTCAGGAAGAACCTATCAACATAAACATGAAATAAAAAATATTTGTAATAATTCTATTAAAACTTTTAAATACTTTACATTAATCACTATACATCCATAAGATCTAAAATTTATACAGGTATTACAATATATAACCAGCCCCAGCCAGTGTTGCAAGGTGGTTAGAACATCGGCCCACAATTCCTGGTCAAACGCACATACCTGGATTGCAGGTTCAAACCCAGGCCCCAGTCAGGGTACATGCGAGAGGCAACCAATCAATGTGACTCTCTCACACTGATATTTGTATCTCTCTCTCAAAATCAATGAGAAAAATCCTCAGGTGACAATTAATACACACACACACACACACACACACACACACACACGGGGCCTGGTGCACAACATTCATGCCCTGGCAGGGGTAGGAGTGTATCCCCTCAGCCCTGCCTGCGCCCTCTCACAGTCCAGGAGCCCAAGGGGGATGTCCACCGAGGGGTCCTTAGCTTTGCCGCTTCTGCGCTCACCAGCCATGAGCCTGGCTTCTGGCTGAGCGGCACTCCCCCTGTGGGAGCGCACTGACCACCAGGGGTCAGTTCCTGCATGGAGAATCTGCTCCTTGGTAGTCAGTGCGCATCATAGCAAATGGTCATTCCGACGTTCAGCCTATTTGCGTATTAGGGTTTTATTATATAGGACATATATAACCATAGGCATGAAAGAAAATCAAACAATATAAACCAAAATATGAAAATATTGTATCAAATATTTAATGCTGTTAAAGAACAAGAAATTTTTCTCATCTACAACAGCTAATAAAACTTTCAAAAATCATGCAAAATTTATAGAGTATATATTTTCTGTTTTGCACTTCTTTGGTTTTTTATTCCTTACACTACATGCATGTTTGTAATACAGAAAATTGCATTTGTAATAAAATAAAATTAGAAATAAATGCCATGTTCTATACTTTTAGAAAATAGCAAATTTTCAGAATATATTAATATTAAAATAATGATGAAAACTGATTTTAAATTTTGAATTTATCGTTTTAAGTGTTAAAATGAGACATTTAAGTGAACTCACTATTGCAAAAAACTGAATAAACTACATGAATACATTTTGTAAAAAAGAAGAAAAGCAAGTAGTTTGCAGACCATAGCAATTACCAATACACATCTTATCAACAAGTTTCAGGGTTCCATTGGAAATAAATATATAGCTTTAATTTTCACTGGAATTAACAAAGCTGGCTCTCCTCCTCTTTTTACATTGTTTTAGATATTTAATGTACAGGGGTGGGCAAAAGTTTACAGGTTTTTGTATGTAAAATAATACAATAATTAATAAATAATAATATGAGAAAAAGCCATTTCATGTACTCACAATTGTAAACCTATTTTTGCCCAACTCTGTATTCTTTGGGCTCAACACAATGAATGAGCATATTAGAATTTAAGACCATCCCAGAAAGACCCCTGACAGCTAGATAAAACACAGTCATTCCTGTCAGAACACAAATAATAAAATCAGAAAAGTCAAGATATTACTAGTCTGCAATCTAGTTTTCAAACATACAAAAGCAGAAAATATTTTTAAAAATTTTACCTTACTGAAACAAGAAATCACTTCTCAGCCTTCTGGCTAAGATCAAGTATAGTACCTTACTCAAACAAGGTAATTTAATGAAATTTAGTTATTCAATGTTTGATAATAAGAACAGAATTTTTCCTCATCTACAATGGCTAATGAAACTTTCAAATCCTCGTGCAAATTTATGGAACAGATGACATTATTGAACAGTTGGTCAAAAAGTTAGAGTGAAGATCCTATTGCCAGCCAGTTCCAATAACAGGTCAATTCAATGAACATTAGCAATATATAGTAATTTATAAGAGGAAAATGTACAAACAAGATTACTTGCTCTGCTTCATTTCTTTATTTTCACACAGCCATTTGAAAATAGAGTAGTGGGGAAGATTCCAATATGGAAGCAGATTAAGTGGAAGCTACACTGACATTCTCCCAAGACCAAACTGTAATTACAACTAAAAAAAGAGAGAGAGAAATGAACATGATCAAATGCTGATTGCTAATTATGGTTTTCTCTTAAAAACAAGCAAATAAATAAATTAATTAAATAATTATCCTATATAATAAAGAGCTAATATGCAAATGAGCATCACGCCCTCACGCTGTAACGGCTCAGACACTCAACACTCGAGAGAGAGGAATGGGGACTACCCAGGCACAAATGAGCTCCTGAGAGAGGAAATGGGACCAATCAGGCATAAATGAGCTCACGAGAGAGGAATGGGGACAAGCCTGGCTGCGGCCCGGGAGAGGGACAAGCCGGCAGCACCGGGGTCCCAGGTTCCAGAAGCTGTGCCTGCGGCTGGGGAGGAACAAGCAACATGCCTTACTGTCCCAGGCGCCAGCAGTTGGGGCTGTAGCCCAGGAGAGGGACTAGCCACCCACCCCGCGGTCCAGGGTGCCAGCAGCTGGGTCTGCGGCCCAGTAGAGGGACAAGGTGCCCGTCCCGCGGTCTGGGCGCCAGCGGCTAGGGCTTCAGCCTGGGAGAGGGACAAGCCACCCAACCCCATGGATCTAGGCACCAGCTGGGGCTGCAGCCTGGGAGAGGGACAAGCCACCTGCCCTGCGGTCCCGGGCATCTGCAGCCCAAGCAAAGCTGCCTGCCCATGGTTCCCTGAGTCTGTGGCTGGCCGGGGCGATGCCGGCCCAGGTCCTGGGTGCCTGCGGCCAGCCAGAGGGAGGGAAGCCCAGGTCCTGGGTGTCTCAGACTGGCCGGAGGAGGGAATCCTGAGTCCTGGGTGTGGGGCAAGGCAGAGGGATTAGGGACAATCAGGAAGGTAGGCAGGCAAGCAGTTAGGAGCCAGCGGTGCCAGATTTCAAGGGAAGTCGGACATCCCCCAAGGGGTCCTAGATTGGAGAGGGTACAGGCCAGGTTGAGGGGACACCCCCCTCCCGTGCACGAATTTCATGCACCAAGCCTCTAGTTTTCATATAAAAAACTTATTTGAAAGCAATAACATTTATTAACACTGGAACTCAGGGTTCTGTAAGTCAAAACTATTTCTACCTCCTTTTCATTTTTCTACTTCCTACAGAAGGGACAAAACTTCCTACAGAAGTTTCTCTACTATTTACTCGAATAACATTGGTTTTACCCTAGAGTAGTCTGAATGTGGTTTATGAAGAACGCTCCTCAACACTAGTCTTCTAAATGGGAAGTGCCAGTCTTCTCACTGTTTCCTATATGTAAGGCAAGAACTAAAGAGCCACAGAAGAGGCAGGCTGTGATGGGCTTTACTTTTGTAAATACCTTGAATGTTTGTCACTTCCAACAAGTATTCCTTTGGTCTTTATCACATTCCTAATATAATTTCCTGATCATCATTCTCAAAAGTCAACCTTGGCCCTGGTTGGTTTGGCTCAGTGGATGGAGTGTTGGCCTACGGATAGAAGGGTCCTGGGTTCGATTCCAGTCAGAGGAATACGCCGAGGTTGAAGGCTCAATCCTCTGTAGGGGGCATGTAAGAGGCAGTGACTCAATGATACTCTGTCATCATTGATGTTTCTATCTCTCTCTCCTCCTTTCTTCTCTGAAATCAATAAAAATATATTTTTTAAAGTCAACCTTGAATTAGAGAGTAATAATCCACCCATATTCATTCTTACTTCTGCTATGTCCAATTAATCAAACTACCCGAGCACCTCTATGGAGGATGGGCAGGAGCAGGAAAACTACACTGCAACCATCAGACAACTCACAACTCAATAGTTACGTTTTTAATGTTTTTGTTGGCACCGTCCAACAATAATAGAAAGTTCAATCCAATGTATTTTTCTTTAATACATTAACTGTGACATCATTGAAAATCCAATGCTGTGGAAATTGCTTGTAGTAGTGCTATTTCCACATGAGAAACCCTCTGAATTAGGAGCCTTGTTGGGATATATACTATGGGTTTGTATAGCAGCAGATCTCTGATGATTGCCTTTGACCTAGGGCGCTTGACAATCCAGGTCATCTGGAAGCTAAGATTTTATGATGAACCCCATTAAGTCAAAAAGAAACAAAACCTTTTTTTATCTACAGCTCCTGTATTCTCTTTATACAGGTGAGAATTTTCTTTTGTTTTGAATCCTGACAAAATAGCCCACAACCCACAATATAAAGTCAGAACGATATGTGATAGTGTGAGTGAGCTGTTGTTGCTTACACAGGTCTTCTGCACAGTATGGAAGGCTGGCCTATCCTAGCCCCCATTATACACTTTTGCTTTTTGAGTAGCAAAAACATGTATATCTCCTAAAATGCATTAAATTTACACACTAGTAAACTAGGATCCATTTTTTACTTTTAAAATTATCTTCCTACTATCCTCAAACAGAATAAATTTCATTGAAACACTGTAGTCAGAAATTTTATTTCAAAAGTAAAACCACTGTGTGTCAATCTTTTGATGAGGAAGCTCTTGCACTTTCCCCTTCTGTGTGTAAAGTAGGTTGTGACACTCTGACCTCTCTATAAAAAGGAGACTGGACAGCACAAATATCTGAGTCAGTACACACTTCTGCTTCTTTTTGATGATCATACAGATACCACCCATCATACAAAAGTGCATGCCTGCCAACTATAATCAGACCACCTTCAATCAACATTGCCAATTATCAACTAATAAAGCAAAAACTTTTGCCAGACCTTCTCACATCTAAGCCAACTTAGTTTAAAAAAAAAATCCCACAAGTTCTGTGAAATAACTATGATTCATTTGTTAATTCCTTAAATGAACATTTAGAGCACTTGTGTGTCCACTTATGCTAGACACACAGATGCTCGATGAGGAAGAGACAGTCCCTGCATGTTACCATATAACATGCAGATAACTGTCCCATTATTCATATATTGAAATCTATACCACAGAGTAATTAAACCCTTCCTTTAAAAAATAATATAGTACAACATTAAAAATTTCAAGAAAATCATGTCCACAGGATTAAGAAGAAAATTATGTCCCTCCTTGGAGCTTGTGAATTTTACAATCACTCCACATTTGGAGATAATTAGGATTTTCTTCCAATTCAGAAAAAAAATATTTGTTGTGCTCTTTTAACTATAGGTTTAAAAATAAAACAGCAGGAGTACAATATTAAAAGCTTTCACTTCGAAAACAGAATGTTTTAAATGACTTAAATAATCTACTCATTTTTCACCTATTCATTATTCTTTTTTTTAAATATATTTTATTGATTTTTTACAGAGAGAAAGGGAAAGGGATAGAGAGTTAGAAACATCAATGAGAGAAAAACATCGACCAGATGCCTCCTGCACACTCCCTAATGGGGATGTGCCCGCAACCAAGGTACATGCCCTTGACCGGAATCGAACCCGGAACCTCTCAGGCCACAGGCCGACGCTCTATCCACTGAGCCAAACCGGTTAGGGCTAGGCTGAGGGACCCTCCTGAGTGCACGAATTTTTGTGCACCGGGCCTCTAGTCTATATAATAAAGAGCCAGGGTCGTAATGACTGAAGGCTCGACCAGACCTGAAGTCAGTGCTGGGTTTCTGTGCCACCCAGCACTGACTGTGGCCGCTGTGGGTGCCCTGACCCAGCACTGACTGCCTAGGGGGCTGCGATCAGGCCTGGAGAGAGGCCTGTAGAGAGAGAGAGGTAGGGTCTGATCCATAGCCTCTGTGGCAGCCGTTGATCAGAACTTGCCTGTCTTTCTCTCCTGACGTGGCCAACAGCCACGCCTCCATTTCTCTCCAGGCCTCACCGGGGCTGTTGATCAGCCCCGCCTTTCTGATCAGGCCCCGTTGATAGGCCCAAAGACACTGACTGGCATAAAACTGAACAATCAGAACCAAATTTCGGTCAACTGTGAGGAGCCAATGGCTGCCTAGGAGGCGGAGCTTTTGATGCTGACTGGCATAGAAACCAACTAATCAGAACCAAATTGGTCGGCGGAGGAGGGCAGTTGGGGCGAGATCAGGCCTGCAGGGGAGGGCAGTTGGGAGCGAGATCAAGCCTGCAGGGCAGTTGTGGGCAATCAGGCTGGCAGGGGAGGGCAGTTGGGGGCGATCAGGCCTGCAGGGGAGAGTAGTTAGGGGCAAGATCAAGTTGACAGAGGAGGGCAGTTGGGGGCAAGATCAGGCCAGCAGGGGAGGGCAGTTGGGGGCAACGAGGCTGGCAGGGGAGGGCAGTTGGGGGCGAAACGAGGATGGCAGGGGAGGGCAGGCCTCTAGATAGAATATAACAGTGATACCTACTGAAATTTTTGACAGTGATGACGTGAAGTGACTATGCTGTTAGGTAAAGCAGCACTTCAAATACTAAAACACCCCACAAAATGACACTACATAATACAGATCCTGGTGATGACTTAGAAGAATGTGTAAATCACCATTAATCAACTCTCAGTCTTTCACAGCAGCCATGAAACAAAAAACAAGCGTAAGATACAAAAGCTTACATTAATCAAATTTTGGGGTTTTAGAAGTTTTTTTCTTAACCCCACTGGACCACATAAATAGGGAATGTTTTGTTCAAAAATAAAATGATAAGACCCTCATCATAACATTTACAATACTACAAAAGACTCTTATCAAATTCTACCAGAGCCAACAGACCCAGGGGCTGGCATCCTGAGGCTCTGGTGATGTAAATACTAAAATTGCCTACTCCTGTTTTATGTATTTTACTGCTAGACTAGTGATGCATTTAACACTCAAATGCCAGCAATTCCAGGCCAGAATACAAAAATTTATTATGGATGTGCTTTAAGCTAATGTTGATCCCAAGAGTTTACCAGCCATCAGTTATTCTAGTGCCAATTAGCACCTTAAAAATAATTTGTAAATATTTGAAAAACATGTTAGCAATTAAAGGGAGGAAATACACCACATTAAAATAAGGAAGAGACTTTAGGTTAAATGCTAAAAGGTCATTGCAATCTCAGAACATCAAGTTTCACAGCATAACAAAAAATACCTTATGCACTCTAAACCAAAATTCAACATGTAGATCCTATTTAAAATTCAGTAAATGCCAATTATTATTTACTGCTTTCAAAGCTAATAGGTCCTCTGGTTGAACATAAGAGGTTTAAAACTTTCCATATCATTAACTTACACCCCATGTTGGTAATGAAGTGTTGATGAATGCTTTCCGTGACCTAAGAATGTGAAAAATTCTGAATGAAAGTAGCTTAAGAACTCTCTTTATACTTTTTAGTGCTTGCCTTTCTTAGATAAAAAAAATGGTGTGTCTAGTACATGGCTTAAAATCAAGCTTTATTTTTATGTAATATAGAAAGGAGAACATAAATTTCTCAGAATTTAAAGACTTTACATTCTAAACAGAATAACCCTAATAGTTTAAAAAGTTAAGATAAAGTGAAAGAAACGTAACATACCAAGTTGCCTAGGTATAGTTAAGGCCCAATGACAACTCAATAGACTTTCATCATGAATTAGAATTTCACAATATTAGGGATATTTTTTAATTACTGAGCTTTAAAACTTTTGATAACAGGAATTGATATATTTTATTACTAACCTTGCCAACTCTTCACAATGAAAAAGGTAGCCAAAAGCATTCATTCATGCAGAAAAGGCTAGAAAATTAATAATAGGATATTGAGAAGGCACTAAGTAAAGTATTTGGGGTTCTAGTAATTGTTGAAAATGAATAAATGGCTAGTCTTTTAATAACAGTAATCCAAATGTTAGGTTGGTCTATGTTGTCCCAATCCATTCAAATAGAATAATTTGGCCACTATCCTATTCAACAAACATATTGGAAAGTTTTACTGCTATTTAAAAATTCAATCAGGCCCTGACCAGTTTGGCTCAGTGGATAGAGCGTCAGTCTGCCGACTCAAAGGTCCTAGGTTCGATTCTGGTCAAGGGCATGTACCTTGGTTGCAGGTACATGTTCAGTTAGGGGGTGTGCAGGAGGCAGTTGATCGATGTTTCTCTCTCACCGATGTTTCTAACGCTCTATCTCTCTCCCTTCCTCTCTGTAAAAAATCAATAAAAACTCAATCAGAAGACAAAATCTTAGATATAGCACGTATGGGAAAATGATCTGGGAAAAATTTATGTCATTAATAACGGAGAAACTAAACAAAGAAAATGTGTAGGATCACAAAATAATGAATATTTTAATTTTTGCTTTAATTGTTAGAAAGCCTTGAACCAAGGAGATGGATCACGTAACTTCCACACCTGAATGCTTATCACACATTTTTACTACCCTTATTTTTTCTAATGCTCTCATATGTTTTAGACTTTGTAATATAGGTTATCTTATAAGGCAATTCCATCCAGTTCAGGTGCCATCCCCCATTCTCTGAGAAATATCTCCACTCCACTCACCTTCCTATCTCCCACGCATCCAAAGTGGTGACCCCTAGGTAGAAAAGGGTGTCCTCAATGATTATTTCATCACCCATAGCCACTGCCATCATCACTGCTACCAGCCTGCACTAGCCCCCCATTTCCTGCCACAACAGATGAGAACAGGGTTGCACCTCTGATCTAAACTATATCAATTTAATTATCTCTCCAGAGAACTTGGAGGTGGGACTGAGGGACCAAAGAGGCTGGAATTATCATGAAAATTTAATGTTTGATAGACAAAGTATAACATGGAAACAGAGAGGCAAAGAAAGGTAATCTAGAGAAGGAAAAATAAAGCAGAATTCTAGAAGAAAGCAAGAAAACAGGTACTTAGGGGTCCTAATACCTTTTTAATTACTGTTTTCATTAACTTCCTATGCTAGTTAAGGTAATGAACAGTTCTTGTAATATCATTACAATTTCACTGTTTTCTACTTAAGCTAACTTTATCTGGTTATTGTTATGTGGAACATCATGAAACTCAGCTGAATATACCATAACATCCTATGTGCAACAAAGATTTAATATAAAACTGCCACTTGCAGTGACAGTGCACCACCGCAAGGAACAACATTTCACGGACAGCTAAGTTGGCATTCAAGAGCAAGACTCTTGGTTTCAAGTTCAAGATGGTGAGTAGCAAGATCCTGAACTCAACGCCTGTCGGTGACACCAAAACTATAACAACATATGGAACAGCCTGAAGACTAGCAGAAGAGATCGAATACAACTACGGATGGGTAGGAGGGGGAGAGACCCACTAGTCAGGGCCCACAAGTAGGAGGGATATCACAACTGCAGAGGTCCCCCATTGAAGAGCTAGGGCACCAAACCCCAGCCTAAGGATCCTGCACAAGGAAGAGGAGCCCTCATAACACCCGGCTTTGAAAACTAGCAAGGCTTACATCTGAGAGAGTGAAAAGGCTGTAGAAAACTCTGTCCAAGTCCCAGCACAGAAGCAGCAGTTTGAAAAGACCTGGGTCATACGTAATGACTAATCTTAGAGCATGTGTTGGAGGAAAAGGGATCTGTTGGAACTTTCTCCAGAGTCATAAGTGCTGGTGAGCACCATTTCCCCCCTTTCTTTACTTTCCTTCCACCTAGTTGGTTTGATGCTGGTGTTTCTGACACTCACCATTCACATTGCTAACATTGTTTACCCCAATCTGGCATTCCCCTGAGGACCCATCCAGTCTGGCTCCTATCCTGCTACTGCCAGTAGGCAGCTTTAGTCAGCACCAGCACACAGCAGTGTGTCTACTACAGTTGAGGATGGGCCTCCCAGCCAGCCACATTAAAGGACTACCCTGCCTACAAGTGAGTCCTCAACAGTTATGGCCAGGCCTCACAGCCAGCCAGACCAGAGACCAGCCTCGGCGGCCAGTGTGTTCAAAGCAGTTGTAATCCAACCACAACAAGAGGCCACACTAATCCACACAGGAAACATCTCTGGAGCACTTGGTTCTGGTGACAAGGGTGAATCCACCATTGGGCTCCACAGGACAGTCTAAATAAGGCCAACTTTTCAAAAGCAGGAGACTTGGGTGGTCTACTTAATACATGGGGGTGGGAGTGGGGTGGGGACAGACAAAATAAGGAGACAAAAGAATATGTCCCAAACAAAAAGATAAGTTAAAACCCCAGAAAAAGTACTAAATGAAACAGAGGTAAGCTGTCTACTAGAAAAAGAGTTTAAAGTAATAGTCATAAAGAAGCTCATCAAACTCTGCAGACACATAGATAAATTCGGTGAGAACAAAGAAATAAAAATTATAAGGGAATAAAATATCAGAACTGAAGAATATAACAACTGAAATGAAAAATACAATGGAAAGAATCAAGAGCAAATCAGATGACACAGAAAAAAATAAGCAGAAAGTCAGAATAGTGGAAATCATCCAATTGAAAGATCAAAAAGAAAAAAAGAATTTAAAAAAAGGACAGCATAAGAGACCTCAGGGACAACCTATAGGAAACCCAGAAGGAGAAGAAAGGGAGAAAGCAATGAAAAATCTATATTAAGGATTAATGGCTGAAAACTTATCTAACCTGGCAAAGACAACAGACATCCAAGTCCAGGAAGCACAGAAAGTCCCAAACAAGATGAACCCAAAGAGACACACACCAAGACTCAGCATAATTGAGATGTTAAAAGTTAAGGAAAATAAGAGAATCTTAAAAGCAGCAAAAAAACAAAAAAACGAGTTACATACACTGGACTATAAACTGATTTTTCAACAGAAACTTTGCAGGCCACAAAGGAGTGGGACAATATATTGAACATGATAAGTGGAGAAAACCTACAACCAAGAATACTCTACCCAGCAAGGTTATCACTCAGAATAGAAAGAGAAATCAAGAATTACCCCAGATAGCCCAGCCAGTGTGCCTCAGTGGTTGAGTATCAATCAATGAACCAGAACGTCATGGTTTAATTCCTCATCAGGGCACATGCCCAGGTTGTGGGTCCAGTCCTCAGTGAGGGGTGTAAAGGAGGCAGCTAACAATGATTCTCTCTCATCATTGATGATTTTATTTCTCTCTCCCTCCCTCTCCCTTCTTCCCTGAAATCAACAATATATTTTTTTAAGAAATTTCTTAGACAAACAAAGGCTAAAGGAGTTCAGCACCACTACACCAGCAGTACAAGAAATGTTAAAGGTAATTATTTAAGTGGAAAAGAAAAAACCAATACTAGAAATAAGAAAATATATGAAAGGGGGAAAAAATCTCACTAGTAAAGACAAGCATATAGTATAGGTAGTAGACCGAAGACTTAAAAAACTAATATAAAAACAATTAATATGACTATAAGTATATTCCTATCAATAATTATTTCAAATGTAAATCAACTAAGTGCTCTATTGAAAAACTACAGTGTGGCTGACTGGATAAAAAACAAGATCCTTCCATATGCTACTGCATGAGACTCACTTCAGATTGAAAGACACACACAGACTGAAAGTAAACAGATGGAAAAAGATATTTCATGAAATGGATATAAGAAAACAAAAAAAAGCTGGAGAGCAATACCCAACAAAACAGACTTTAAAACAAAAGCCATAACAAGGAACAAAAAAATTATTTAAAACTAGAGGCCCAGTGCACAAAATTTGTGCACAGGTAGGTTCCCTAGGCCTGGCCGGCAATCTGGGCCAATCTGTGGGGAAATCGGCAGGGTGAATGGGGCACCCCCCTCACACCCGCCTTGACTGGCCTGGTACCGCCCACTCGCCGGCCCTGCCCCCCACCGCCACCGCCGGTCACCTCCCTCTGTGGGGCAACCGGCAGGGTAATCGGGGAGTCCCTGCTCACAGCCACCGTGGCTAGCCTGGGGCCTGCAGTCTGGGGGCAACTCCTGCGTTGAGCAGCTGCCCCCTGGTGGTCAGTGCACGTCATAGCAACTGGTCATTCCACCGGCCGTTCTGCCATTTGATCAGTTTACATATTAGACTTTTATTATATAGGATAGCTATGATATGAAAGCAACCTAGGTGTCCTCAGATAGATGAATGGAAAAAGAAGTGGTATATATGTATGTAGGTACATATATACATACATACATATACACACACACAGGGGAATATTAATAACTCATAAAATAGAATAAAATATTGCTATCTGAGACAACATGGATGGATCTAGAGGGCATTATGCCAAGTAAAATAAGTCAGAGAAAGACAAAGACTGTATCCTTTAGTTATATGTAGAATCTAAAAAATTAAACAAATGAATGGACAAAACAAACAGACTCATAGATACAGAGATCAAACTGATATTTGCCAGAGGGTTAAGTAGTGGGGGGATGGGCAAAAGGGTGAATAAGATTAAGAGGTACAAACTTTTAGTTATAACAAGTAGGGCACAGGATGTAAAGTACAGCATAGGGAATGTAGTCAATAATATCACAGTAACTTCGGTGACAGATTCTCATGGTGATCTTTTCGCAGGTATATAAATGTTACATCACTACTACATTGTACACCTGAAACTAATATAATATTGTGTGTCAACTATACTTTAATTAACAAGAACTTTACATTCTAGAATGAAAACCAGAAAGAAGAAAAAAAACTATGCTATCATTCTTCAATCCTTTGGCTTAAGATAATTCGGATGAACAAAGTTGCAGTGTGTTTGTTTCTGTCCATATCTGTTCCAAACATAAACTTCAAATGTTAACTAAAAATACTCCATCTACACTAATAAAAGAGAAACATGGTAATTGGCGTACAACCGCTACCCTTCCCATTGGCTAATCAGCGAGATATGCAAAGTAACTGACAGCCAAGATGGCGACCCGCAGCCAGGCAGCTTAAACTGAACATGAGGCTCGCTTGCTTCAGTGAGGGCAGACTCCAATGTTCCCCGCCTGCCGCTGCAGGCCTCTGAGCGGGCAGTTTGAAACATAGTAACATATAGAAGCTAAAAAAAACTCCAGAAACCTGCTTTCAGTGAGCCGGGATCTCAGAGCTGGAGTTATACATTGTTTCGATTACCTACTTTCAGCAGCAGAGGCCTAAAAGCTGGAGCCTCAGACCTAGAGCTGGCCCAGAATTAAAAAAAAAAAAAAAGAAAGAAAGGAGCGATTGGGAGCTTCCATCACCCACCAGCCTGAAAACAGCCCTCAGTCCCTCACCCAGACTGGCCAGGCACACCAGTGGGGACCCCCACCCTGATCCAGGCCACCATTCAGGGCAAACCAGCCAGCCCCACCCATGCACCAGGCCTCTACCCTATATAGTAAAAGGGTGATATGCCTCCCAGCACCGGGATCAGCGGAGCCGAGAGGCCTCCCGGCACCAGGATCAGCGTAACAGGGGGCAGCGCCCAAACCCCCTGATCGCCCTGCGGCTCTGTGTGTGACAGGGTAGAGCCATAACCTCCCCATCGGCTCTGCCCTGAGTGTGAGAGTGGCAGCACCCTAACCCCCTGATTGGCCCTGCTCTGTGGGGGATAGGGGGGGGGGCCACAACCCCCCCCCCTCCCACGGGCCCTGCTCTGTGTGTGACAGGGGGCGGTGCCCCAACTCCCCTATCGGCCCTACTCTCTGAGTGACAGGGGGGAGCTCCTCAACCAACTGATGGGCCCTGCTCTGTGCGTGACAGGGGGTGGCGCCACAACCTCCCCATTGACCCTGTCTTGAGAGTGACAGGGGCGGGACCCCAATCCCCCAATCGGCCCTACCCTGAGCTTGACTGGGGGTGGCATCGCAACCTCCTGATCCGTCCTGCTCTGTGCATGACAGGGGGCGGCGCCCCAACTCCCCAATTGGCCCTGATCTGAGCCCGACCAGGGGCTGCACCTAGGGATTGGGCCTGCCCTCTGCCACCCGGGAGCAGGCCTAAGCCAGCAGGGCGTTATCTCCCGAGGGGTCTCAGACTGCGAGAGGGCACAGGCCAGGCTGAGGAACCCCCCTTTCCTCCGAGTGCACAAATTTTTGTGCACCAGGCCTCTAGTGTATCTATAAAAGAGTATTTCTGTTTCACAGATTGTTTATATTCTAGACAAATAGATATACTTGATCCATCCTACCACCAAGCATGGGTAGGAAATGAAAGTACAATGGTTTAATTATCTACCTCAACCCACTACAGTAGATCCAAGGTAGAGGAATATCAATCACCAAACACCAATGACTCCATAGTCCCCTTTCTGCACCTTTTCCAAATTAGGTCACTGTTACCATTAGAATGCATTGTTGTTGTTTTTTATCTCTGAGGGGTTTGAGGTAGAAAAATAGGTTAGATTCCCCTAAACTATGTGAAAAAGTGGGATTGTGCTTTATTCAATTCTGTATCCACAATGCCTAACACATCATACAGGATACGGTACATGCATAAAAAATTATGATCAATCAGAAAAAAAAAACAGAATATTTGAAAGTATGACAGAATTATCCTATATAATAAAAGCATAATATGCAAATTGTAAAAAAAATTTAAAAAAATATGCAAATTGTCCCCTCGACCAGGAGTTCAACCTCTCCCTATGACGTGTACTGTCCACCAGGGTGCAGCGCGGGACATGGTGGATGTTGGCGAAGCAGCACTGGCAGTGGGGGAGTGTCCCTCAGCCTGGCCTGTGCCCTCTCGCAATCCAGGACCCCACAGGTAGGGTCCCTAGGCCTGGCTAGCGATCAGGTCCTATCAGGGCTTTCCTTCCCCGGCTGCCGGCAGCTGGCCCTACCCCTGCTACTGCCATTGCTTGCCATCTGTGCAGTGCTGTCCCCCTCTCCCTGCCACCAGTCGCCTCCCTCTGTGGGCAACAGGCATGAGGTGCCATCATTTGGCTGGCCTGGGCCTCCCTCTGCAAGGCACACCTGCCATAGTGTCACTGGCTGGTGGCCTGGGCCTCCCGCTGCGGGGCAATCTATCACAGGGCTCCAGGATCAATCACCCTGCAGAGGGAGGCCCCACCCACCCACCGCAGCATTGTTGGCCTGGTAGCCAGGGCCTCCCTCTTTGGGACGATTGAACATCAGGCTCTGCGATCAATCCCCCCGCAGAGAGAGGCCCTTCCCACACAGCTGGGGCTCCGCGATCGATCACCATGTAGAGGGTGGCTTGGGTCTCCCTCTTTGGGGCAATGGCGGAGGCCCCTCTCCCCCAATGATCGCCCTACCAGCTGGTGGCCTGGGCCTTCCTCTGTGGGGCAGTCGTGGGGCAATGGCGGACCACCCGACAAATTGCATCGCACCCGCCTTTGCTGGCTTGGCACCAGTGCATGTCATAGAGTGGTTATCCAGAAGGTAGTCAGGACGGTTGTTCTGCTGTTCGGTTATTTGGTCGATTTGCATATTATACTTTTATTATTATAGATATGCAGGGGAAAAAAAAAAAACCTTACATGTAGGGTACCAAAGAAAGAATGTGCTTTTATTTAGTAAATAGTTTTGGTTTCCTATGTCACTGAACTAGGCTTATGTCCTTTTATAGTATTAAGTTCTACATATATATATAAGCCCTTAAACTCTTTAGGCATGAGAATGAGGATGAACATATATAAAAGTATTTGCTTTTACCGAGTATCTGTAGTTTCTTTAAGTTTTTGTGCATGGCCTAGTTTTGAACAATTGCTGTTTTGGGTTTCAGAAATATCAATATGTGCCAATACCCTAATATATTGAGCCTTCTAAAAAATATTCTGAGTACAGTAATATCAACATTCTAAAGTCAATGAAACATCTCCGAAAAGACTGTTTTGGGGCTTTGATTCCATCTTCAGAATCATGACTAAATAGGGTTTCTCATATTTAAGCCTTAAAATTTTATTTCTTTCTCTGCATGAGAATGTGGCCTCTAGTTAACTTTCTGGTTCTTTTCTTCTAGAAAACAAAAGTATATCCAATATGTAGCGAGGCAGCACATCTTATTGGGAAAACTGACTGGTAAGCTGCATCTGAATTGGGAAGAACTATATATGAATTACAAATACTTGATGGAGAAACGTAGCTTTAGGTTTCCCTAAGTGGGACATGATATGTCCCTTGTGGGAAACCCTGAAGATAGTCCGTAAAGCTATAAAAAGAGATATTCAGAGATTCAAAAATGACAGCCAAATAGGCAGACGTGTCCTGAGCCTTGTCACGGAGCAGATAGAAGGAACTAAATCGAGTAACATCCACCCAGAATTAGTGAATTACACACAGCTGTTGAGATGATCCGCAGCCACAAAGGGCAGAAGATGCCTGGAGAATGGTAAGATCGGGGATCTGGGCTGGAGAGACATGCAACCACTGGGTTGAGAGGGTCAGGAGGAACCTGCGCGGCACCAAGAACATGTCCTTTGGGGACAGGCGAAACACCCGACTGAAGGGAGGTCCACATGGTGCTGGCAGTCCAGGAATCTAGATCTAAGTCCACAGCCATGAGAGGCTGTGCCCAGAAAGGCAGCCTAAAGAGCTGCCTGAGCCATGCATTGCTGGGGGGAGAGAAACTCACAGTCAAGTGGTTGTTTTGCCTCTGTCTATTCCTGTATTTTATTCATTAAATCCAGTTCATAGGACCTTTCAATTACACTCACTCACTGCGGCTGTGGTTCAGGTAGAGGTGCAGTTTTTTGGAGGCTAGGGACAGGCTATGGAGGGGAGCAGGACAGGGAGAGGTGACAAGGAATCCATGAGACATTCATGACAATCCAAACCTAAGCAGCCATTTTTCTCCAGAAGAGCCAGCCACTCCCAGCAGCCTCAGGGCAGCTAGTGCAACTGCATCCAGACTATTATACCTTTGCAGAGAAAAAGACTCTGAATAGACCAAGGGAGTTCTTGGGGACTGGGCTGAAGAGGGGTCATTCTGTCCTTGAAAGCAATACAGCACCACCCTCAAAGCCCTTGTCAGAAACAGGCGCTTGAATGATTAAGACTGACAGCAGGCAGACAGGCAAAGCAGGCAGATTGGTCCTGCCTGCTTGTAACCAAGGCTGTGGAAACAGACACATAGAAGCAATGGATCCCTTGGAAGTTCAACACAGGGGTGACTACCAAACAGGAAACTGAGAAGTGGGAGACAGAATAGAAGAGTAGGGTCTTAAAAAAAACCCTCATGGGACATTTAAACTCGGCTGAAGTTCCAATCAAATGACATAGGGAATCTAAATGGATAAGAAAACATAATTCATATATTTGTTGTTTGCAAGAGACCCACCTCAAAAAAAAAAAGACTTACACAGACTGATAGTGAAGGGATGGAAAAGAAATTTTTCAGGCAAATGAAAATGAAAAAAACATTGGGGTAGCAATACTTGTATCTAACAAAATAGACCTGAAAGTGAAGGCCATAACAAAATCACAGAAATAGCAATCCTAAATGAAATCACTAGATCAGATGAAATTAATTAATATCTTCAGAACATTTCACCCCAAAGCTACAGAATATATATACTTCTCAAGTGCATATGGGACATTTTTAAAGATAGACCACATACTGGAACACAGGAAAAGTCTCTGCAAATTCAAGAATACCAAAATCATATCAAGCATCTTCTAAGATCAAAACGGCATAAAATTAGAAATGAACTACAATAAAAACAATGAAGGAAATCAAATACATGTAGTCTAACTAGCATGCTATTAAACAATGATTGGGTTACCAAAGAGATAAAAGAAAAAAAAAAAAGCATCCTGGAAACAAATGACAATGAAAACACAACGATTCAAAAGCTATGGGACACAGTGAAAGCAGTTCTGAGAGAGAGGTTCATAGCTCTATAGGCCTACATACACAAAAAAGAAAAACTAATAAAAAGTTATCTAACCCTTCAACTTAGAACAAGAGCAACAAGAAAAGCCCAGAGTGAGTAGAAGGAAGGAAATAATAAAGATCAGAGCAGAAATAAATGACATAGAGACAAAAAAAAAAAACAATATAAAAGATCAACAAAACCAAGAGCTGTTTCTTTGAAAGGATAAACAAGATTGATGAACCTCTAGCCAGGCTGACCAAAAAACAAAGAGAGAGAACCCAAATAAACAAAATCAGAAATGAAAGAAGTGAAGTAATAACTGACCACACAAACATACAAAGGATTGTAAAAAATACTATGAACAACTCTATTCCAACAAACTGGACAAACTACACAAAATGGACAAATTCTTAGAAAAATATAAGCTTCCAAAACTCAATCGGGAAGAATAAAAAACCCTGAATAGGCCAATAACTACCAATGAAACTGAAGCAATAATCAATAAGCTTCCAACAAACAAAAACCCTGGTCCCAACGGCTTCACAGGGGAGTTTTACCAAACATTCAAAAAAAACCTATCCTCCTCAAACTATTCCAAAAAATTCAAGAGGAAGGAACACTTCCAAGCTCATTCTATGAAGCCAGCATTACCTAATCCCAAAACCATATACAGACACTATAAAGAAACAGAAATGTAGGCAAATATCCCTGACGAACATAGATGCTAAAATCCTCAACAAAATTCTAGCAAATTGGATCCAGCATTACATTAGAAAGATCATACACCAAGACCAAGTGAGATTTATTCTGGGAATGCAAGGATGGTACAATATCCACAAATCAATCAACGTTATAAACCACAAAAACAAACTGAGAGACAAAAATCACCTAATCATATCAATTGATGCGAAAAAAGCATTTGACAAAATCCAACACCCTTTCTTGATAAAAACTCAGCAAAGTGTGAATAGAGGGGTCGTACCTCACATAATAAAAGTCTTATATGACACAACTACAGCCAACATCATACTCAATGGGCAAAAACTAAAACCATCTTCCCTAAGAACAGGAACAAGACAGGGATGCCCACTTTCACCACTCCTGTTCAACATAGTACTAGAAGTATTAGAAATAGCGATCAGACAAGAAGAAGAAACAAAAGGGAATCCAAAATGGAAAAGAAATAAAAAATGTCATGATTTGCAGATGACATGATATTATATATAGAAAACCCTGAAGACTCCACCAAAAAATTACTAGACTTAATAAATTCGGGAATGTAGCAAGATACAAAATTAATATCCAGAAATCTATGGCTTTTTTATACACCAATAATGAACTCACAGAAAGAGAAACAAAACAAAAAAAAATCCCTTTTACCATTAGAACAAAAAAATTAAGATACCTAGGAATAAACTTAACTAAGGAGGTAAAAGACCTGTACTCAGCAAACTATAGGACATTGACTAAAGAGACTGAGGAAGACATAAACAAATGGAAGAATATACTGTGTTTATGAAATGGTAGGATCAATATCATTAAAATGTGCATACTGCCCACAGCAATCTAGAGATTCAATGCAAAGCCCATTAAAATGCCAAGGGCATATTTCACAGACCTAGAACAAACTCTCCAAATATTCACCTGGAACAAAAAAAGACCCCGAATAGCCACAGCAATCCTGCAAACGAAGAACAAAGTTTGAGGGATCACAATACCAGATATCAAGCTATATTACAAAGCCATTGTTCTCAAAACTGCCTGGTACTGGCACAAAAACAGACATATAGACCAATGGAATGGAACAGAGAACCAGAAATTGACCCAAGCCATTATGCTCAATTAATATTTGACAAAGGATGGAATAGCATACAATGGAGTCAAGACAGTCTCTTCAATAAATGGTGTTGGGAAAATGGGACAGAGACATGCAAAAAAAAATGAAACTAGACCACCAACTTACACCACACACAAAAATAAACTCAAAATGGATAAAGGACTCAAACAAAAGATGGGAAACCATAAAATATTAGAGGAATCCAAAGGAAGCAAAATAATCAGACATATATCATATCAATATCTTTACCAATATAGCTCCTAGGACAATTATACTAAGGGAAAATAAACAAATGGAACTACATCAAAATAGAAAGCTTCTGTACAGAAAAAAAAAATCAACAAAACAACAAGAAAGCCCACTGCATGGAGAGCATATTTGCCAATGTTATCTCTGACAAGGGTTTAATCTCCAAATTTTATAGGGTACTCATACAACTTAACAAATGGAAGATAAACAGTCCAATAAAAAATTGGGCAAAGGACCTAAATAGAAACTTTTTGAAAGAGGACATACAGAAGGCCAAGAGACATATGAAAACATGCTCATAGTCACTAATCATCTGAGAGATGCAAATCAAAACGACAATGAGGTACCATATCACACCTGTTGGAATGGCTATCATCAACAAACAATAAGTGTTGGCAAGGATGCAGGGAAAAAGGAACCCTTTTGCACTGCTGGTGGTAATGCCAACTGGTGCAGCCACTGAGGAAAACAGTTTGTGTTTCCTGAAAAAATTAAAAATGGAACTCCCATTTGACCCAGTAATCCCACTTCTAGGACTACATCCCAAGAAATCAGAAACAGCAATCAGAAAGGATATATGCGTCCCCCCACCCCGATGTTCATAGTAGCACAATTTACCATAACTAAGATTTGGAAACAGCCTAAGCACCCATCAGCAGATGAGTGAATTAAAAAATCTGTTAAATCTACACAATGGAATACTAGGTTTCTGTAAAAAAGAAGGAACTTACCATTTGCAACAGCATAGATGGACCTGGACAGCATTATGCTAAGCAAAATAAGCCAGTTGGAGAAAGATAAATATGACATTTTCTCACTCATTTGTGGAATATAATGAACAACATAAACTGATTAACAAAAATAGATCCAGGGACATAGAAGCACCAAAGGCAGGTGAGGGGTGGGTGTGTAAGAAAGCAACCAAAGGACTTGTACGCATACATATAAGCATACCCCATGGACACGGACAGTAGGGAGGGCGGGGGGTAAAGGCATGTGCAGGGGGCTGGGAATGGGCAGGGAGAGGTCAATGGGGGGAAAGGGGGACATATGTAATACTTTAAACATTAAAGATTTTTTAAAAAGAGAGATTTACTTCTACAGGGTATGTTTTCTAAGGCAGAGTGTCTACTATGAATCTTGTTATATTGCATCTAAGCTATCACTTTTGGCTAATCAAAGAAGATAGTTCCCAGATGGCCATGTTGGCAGCTATAACTCCTCTAAGCAGAAACACCTATTGCTGGTATGCTGGGAAGTTATGGTTCCTGTGGCTAAGATAGTCTTGTGAGTCTGAATGTTTAGGTGAACCTAGAGAGATACTATGGTAGGCGTTGCAACTATCTTACCTTTATGTTGTGGTTTAGACATCAGTGCCTTCATGCCACACTCAAGACCTCTGGGTTGACTTATTAATCAAAATATTTTCCAAAAATGTTTTTGCTAACAGGGTAGAGAGATGAGGAATCCATTCTCTTGTCCCCATGATCTTGTGTATCCAGAATAGTATATTCTTTCTGTGGTGGAAATTTTGCCTGCATCAATACGAGCCATAATTCTCATATTACTGATTTTAGCAATAGGTGGATTAACAATGGAATCAAAGGATTTTATATCATGTACTATTAAATCTGGTAGGGAAACGTAATTTCTTCCAATAGTCACATGTGGCTTTATTCTTTTTAAACTTGCTCTTATTCTAGAGCAATCCTAATATATAAAAACCCTGGGTCCATCACACCCACAACAACCAGAGACTCAACCTAACTCCCAGGCTGTGAGCACAGCAGGCTCTGGTGGGTGGAGACTTGTGGCAGCGGAGATGGGGACTGGGGAGGTGGGGCCAGCACTCACACTCACAAACACACACACACACACACACACACACACGCACATACACACACAGCGCCCACCAGCTCACAGCCTTTTCTCCCTTTCTTTCCCTCCCTCCCTCACAACTCGCTCTCGGAGCTACTCTCAAAATGAGGAAACAAAACAGACTGGGCCTGAAGAGGCTTGGATGGAAGGGAGGGCAGGCAGAGGGTGGAGCGGCCCCCACTGGCCCCGCCCCCTCTTAGCTGGGAAAGAGGAAGAGGGAGAGAGGGAGACAGGGAGGCAGGGAGGCCTGGAGGACTGCTGAGGAAAACAAAGAGAGACAGAGACTGATAGAGATCAGGTCAGCAGGGGAGGGCAGCTGGGGATGAGATCAGGCTGGCAGGGGAGAGCAGTTAGGGGTGAACAAACAGCCGGAGGCAGTTGGAGATGAAATGATGAAATCAAGCCGGCAGGGGAGGACAGTTAGGGGTGATCAGACAGGCAGAGGCAGTTGTGGGGGAGATCAGGCCGGCAGGGGAGGGCAGTTAGGAGTGAACAGACAGGCAGAGTCAGTTGGGGATGAAATCAGGCCAGCAGGGGAGGACAGTTAGGGGTG
>NW_006296048.1:388626-393050 GCF_000327345.1 Myotis davidii
GGAAACGAACAAGCTGCCTGCCCAAGGTCCCCTGCAGCTGCAGCCGATTCGGGCAAAGCCAGCCCAGGTATTGGGTGCCTGCAGCCAGCCAGAGGGAGGGAAGACCAGGTCCTGAGTGCAGAGGTGGTTAGGGGTGATCAGTAGGAAGGAAGAGAGGTTAGGGACGATCAGGCAGGCAGAGGTAGTTAGGGACAATCAGGCAGGCAGGCAGAGGGATTAGGAGCAAGCTGGCTGGCAGGCAGGCAGGCAGAGCCAGTTAAGTGCAATCAGGCAGGCAAGTGGTTAGGAGCCAGCAGTCCCAGATTGCAAGAGGGATGTCCGACTGCCGGTTTCGGCCCGATTACACATGAATCGGGCCGAAACCGGCAGTCGGACATCTCGCAAGGGGTCCCCAATTGGAGAGGGTGCAGGCGATCAGGCAGGCAGGCAGAGGGATTAGGAGCAATCTGGCTGGCAGGCAGGCAGGCAGAGGCAGTTAAGTGCAATCAGGCAGGCAAGTGGTTAGGAGCCAGCAGACCCCCCCTGCACGAATTTCATGCACTGGAACCCTAGTATATATTATAAATGTGCAAGCTGGCTATTTTATTATGATTCACTAAAAATATCAAGTTGAACAACATCTTGGCCCTCTAAACTATTACTGTCTGGTACCCAGCTGCATCCAGGAGGCTTTTTCTCTCCATGCTGTTCAGAGTAGGAGGTCCAGGCCATGTCAACATCTGCAGAGGCCTCAAGTCACAACATCCACCTACATCAGTTAAGGACATTTTTTAATTTTTCTTTTAATTCTTGAATCAGTGAGGACAATATTTGGCTTTTTATGGGTATAAAAGAGCCCTGTCCTAGGTATGCAAAGGTGTATATATACATAAATCAGTAATATCAGCTACAGTGAATTTGCTTTACTAGACAGCATAGCAAAGTGGGCTTAACTATATATTTAATAAGAAAATACTTTAAAAAACATGAAGTCAATAAACATTTGACTCTACAACTTGCTCTATCAAAATAAACATAGCTTATGTGTGTGAATTACACTAAGTCAGCCTCGATATAACATTTGCTTAGGAATGTCTGGTACAACTCATTAGCATTTCCCAAAGGGGTATAGTGTACTATTCCCAAAAGTACCTCCAAATATCTGGTCATAGATAAGAAATTTTTATTTTAATAAACTAGTGGCCCAGTGCATGAAATTCCTGCACTCAGGGGGGTCCCCCAGCCTGCACCCTCTCGCAATCTGGGAGCCATTGGTGGATATCCGACTGCCACGTAGGCAGGAGAGGCTCCGGCCAAGACCGCTGTGCTCGCCAGATATGAGCCCAGCTTCTGGCTGAGCAGCACTCCCCCTGTGAGAGTGAACTGACCACAAAAGGGCAACTCTTGCATTGAGCGTCTGCCCCCTAGTGGTCAGTGCACATCATAGCCACCGGTTGTTCCACCATTTGGTCGACTTACATAATTAGCCTTTTATTATATAGGACTAGGGGCTCAGTGTACAAATTCGTGCACTTTAAAAGGAACTGTGGGCCGTGGTGGGCACAGAGGCAGGTCTCAGCCCATCCTCTGCATCTCCGCCCAGCCCCTCCTGCCACGGCCCCTGGTCCCTTGTCTGCCAGCAGCCACGCTGATGGCACCGGCCGCACTCATACCTGCCGACGGCACAGAGCGACTAGGGCTGGTGCCAGCAGCGGGAGCAAGCAGGGCCAGCGCCATCAATGGTTACTAGTGGCAGCTGCTGCCCCGATCACCCCTCAGGAGCAGGGGGAGGTGGTGAAGCCCTGAGGGGCAATTGGAGCCGACAGCGGGTGCAAGCAGGGCTGGCGCCAGCAGTAGGTGCAAATGCCAGGCGGGACCATGGTGCACAAGAGCAACGAATTTTCAGTAATCACCAGAGGCTCACCCCGATGACAGCGACCAGTGCCCCACACTGGTCTGGCACACAAGAGCAACGAATTTTCAGTAATCACCAGAGGCTCACCCCGATGACAGCGACCAGTGCCCCACCTTGGTCTGGCACCCCGGCTCACCTGCTCCAGCATCCTGCCACAGCCAACGCCTACCATGTTCTGCACTCTGCCACCTGCTGCCGACGCCCGCAATGTTCCCTGGTGGTCAGCACACATCATAGCGACCGGTTGTTTGGTTATTCCGCAGTTTGGTCTATTTGCATATTAGGGTTTTATATAGAGAGATGGCTCTAGTATTAACAATAATACCTATGCTTGAAAGTTAATGTCAACAGATGTAAGAATTATTTTAAGAATTCCAGGGGAAAAAACCCTTTCAAGATTGGGGGCCTGCACAAGGTAAACTGCTAGGGAGAAGGGTTTTTTTTTATTATTTTTATTATTGACTTTTATATAGAGAGAAAGAGAGAGAGAGAGAGGGAAACATCAGTGTGAGAGGTCAAACATTGATCGGCTGCCTCCTACATGCCCTCACTGGGTAACGAGCCTGCAACTCGGCCATGTGCCCTGACCAGGAATCAAACCCACATCCTTTCAGTACACATGATAATGCTCAACCAAGTGAACCGCACGGGTCAGGGCTGAGGTAAGGTTTTTAAAGAAAAAAAAAATTCTATTGGTGAAAACTGGTGTCACTGCAGCTCAACATTAACTGTGCAACAGTTGAGGTTCCAATCCTGAGAAGGAAGTGGGGCCAGGAAATACCATTTTGATCAGTCAAATTTCTAATGCACAATATTGAGGTGTGGTGGTGGGAAGAGGAATGATAACAAAGAAATCCCCTTTGTCATCATCCCAAGAACATTTTGTGTTGTAGGAATTAAATTACTCTAGCTTGAGGCAGTCTTCAGCATGTAATTATAAAGGTGAAATGATGGGAATTTTATCTTGCTAAAATGTTACCAACTACTTTGCATTTTTCTTCTAATTTCAAACACACGATATTTCATTTGTAAGTTCCAATTTCCATTTATCCTTATCCACAACCATATTCATTAAAATCGGTATAGTGAGAAAGCCCGTTAAAATGTCATTATCCCCTCCAGACATTCTAAGCATCAGTGAAGCACATTTAGGACCATAAACTGCTGTGTTTCTTCTCTTAGTACAAGCATCTATGGCTGCACCAGCTCAAACATGTGTTTACTCTATAGGTCCTTTCTAGTTTTCTGTCTTCCAAGTCTCTATCAGCAATTTTATAAAAGGATTACCATTTTAATTTTTTAAGTCCATCACTTACATAAATGTTAAAATCAGCTTTTTAGACCTCACTGGTTTGGCTCAGTAGAAGGGTGGCAGGTTCATTTCCGGTCAGGGGCATGGGCCTCAGTTACAGGCTCCATCCTTTGCCCCAGTTGGTCTGGGAACATGCAGGAGGCAACTAGTCTATGTGCCTCACATTGATGTTTCTTTCTCTGCCTCACCCTCTCCCTTTCACTCTCTCTAAAAATCAATGGAAAAATATCCTTGGGTGAGAATTAACAAAACAACATCTTTTTAAACCAAGCAGAACATAAACAGTTTTACCCAAATGAATCATGTATGTTTTGGAGGGAGAAGGAGAAGCATAGAGAAGAATATGGTCTTTTTACTAAAAGTAAAAATTTTTTTAAACTATCTTTTAAGCTCCATGAACAACAGTTAATTCTACTCTATACTAGCCATAACACTACAATTATTCAACCTTCTAAATACAACCATATTTCATATCTTTATTCTTTCAGTTACCAGGTTATAAACTTAATAATGTACTAACCATAGACAGAATTGAACTTTCTTTGGGTTTTTATTTTAACATCTTAGAAATCAGAGCTTAAAACGTGTATTATAATGGAGTCACGGAGCTACATGTAAGTACTTACATAGTCCTGCCATATGATATCATTAAGTATTGCACAAATTCTACATCCAATTTATATTTAATGAAAGATTTATCAATAGAAAAATTTGCTAATGTGAGATTATGGAACACTGTGTCTTAGATATAGAATCTGTCCACACATAAAATTATACCTGTCTTTAAAAATAAGTAAGGTAAAATCAGTATTATAATAAAGTAACATTGAGAACAATCTAATATCATGATGCCTGTGTGTTATAATGAAAAAGCTTAAACTTCAGAGGTTCACATATCTGTCTAATCACCTTGGACAACTGAAGTTAATAATTTATATCTCATAGGGTTTTAATGAGGAGAAATTATATATTGCAATTTACTCATCCTCTGGTAGACAGGTTATTTATATACAAATGTTAGCCTTTTTAATCATGCATAAATAAATGTTATCTTTCTATTTTAAAAATATAAATATAAATGATACAATTTTAGTTAACTCAACATTTTTCCATCTTCTTTCAAATCTAACTGAATCCCAATTTTTTTCAGTATTTTTCTTTGATTAGCTATGCGCTCATTATGATTTCATTTCATTTTCAAGGATTTGCTTAAGAAGG
>NW_006296048.1:393095-394740 GCF_000327345.1 Myotis davidii
AGTATGTCTGAGGGCTTTGAGGATTGGATTCCAACACAAAAGGGGCTGCTACAACCCTTTTGTAATTCTGAGAACTAGACTACATGCTGAGGATGGCAGAGAGAGAAGAAAGAATTAACAAATCCTCACACCATATTTTGGGATCAATCATCATACCAAGTACAGATTCTCTATTTTTTTAATCTCTCAAGTAAATTTTCTATTATACTCATATATACGGATTAGGCATTGGGGACATTTATGTTCTGAGAAAAAATGTAAACACATTTTATTATCTCTGTATAAAACTTCAAGTCACGAATATGATAATTTTCAGGTATTTATGGAATAAAAATGATACTTTTCAAATGCTGACTATAATTCATTGATTTCTTACAACAAATTTACAAGGTAGGTATATTCCTTATTCCTATTTTAAAGTTAGGTCTACTAAGGCTCATAAAAGCCAAGTAACATATCCAAGTGCACAGAACTATTAACTTGGAGAGCCAAGATTAAGTTCAAGCAAACTGGATCTCAAGCCCATTCACATAATGTTAGGCAATATGGTCTATCAAATGAATAACATTACAATAAATTTAAAACACCAGTAATATTGATTGCTGGCCAGAAACCTAAGACAATTTATTATCCAACTAGAGGCCCGTTGCAGGAAGATTCCTACAAGCATAGGGCTTCCTCAGGCCTATTCCTGCAAGAATAGGGCTTCCTGAGGCCGGAGCGAAGTAGTGGATAAGAGAGCGGAGCCCGCCAAGGTGGGCTTCACGCCCTTCTCCACCGCCTCACTCCCTCCCGTCTCCACTGCTGTCCCGCCCGGCCGCCCCGGGTCACACGCGGGAGGGCAGCGGATCACTGCTCTCCCACCCGGCCGCCCCGGGTCCCACGCGGGAGGGCCGGATGGCGGCAGGGCAGGCGGTGGATGGCACTGTCCCACCCTGCCTGCAGTATGAAAGTTAATGACCATCTTTGTTGAGTTAATTTGCATATATTTCTGATTGGCTGATGGGCATAGCAAAGGTATGGTCAATTAGCATCTTTATCTTTTATTAGTGTAGATTAGATCTAATTATTACAGCTAGTTTAATTATATCAAGACAATTCATCTAGTCACTATTGCAGACCACACAGCCAAATAAAAGACAAATTATTAAAACATTTACATTTTTCTTAAATAACTTATTCTTTAACAACTTAATGTTTTTGGCCACTTATTCCCAATATTTAAAATCTGAGTTCTTAAAAGGTGATTTCGAAGTATACTATGCCTAGAAACACCTTTTTTAGGCAATTAGCTATTATATCCTTTAGGCATTCACTTTTTATGCATTAATTTTTTTAATTAAATCTTTATTGTTCAGATTATTACATTTGTTCCTCTTTTTTCTCCTCATAACTCCCCTCCTCCCAGTTCCCGCCCCACCCTCCGCCCTCACTCCCCACCCACTGTCCTCATCCATAGATGCACGATTTTTGTCCAGTCTCTTCCCGCATCTCCCACACCCTTTCCCCCGCAGAATAGTCAGTCCATTCCCTTTCTATGTCCCTGATTTTATTATGATCACCAAGATTATTTATTCATTTGATTCTTAGATTCACTTGTTGATAGATTTGTATTTGTTGTTCATAATTTTTATCTTTACCTTTT
>NW_006296048.1:396690-400937 GCF_000327345.1 Myotis davidii
TGGGAAGAGACTGGACAAAAATCGTACACCTATGGATGAGGACAGTGGGGAGGGGAGGGGAGGTAAGGGCAGAGGGTGGGGTCGAAACCGGGTGGAGGGGAGCTATGGGGGAAAAAAAGAGGAACAACTGTAATAATCTGAACAATAAAGATTTAATTAAAAAAAAATAATACAGAATATAACAACTAAAAAAGAAATAGGACAACAGAAAACAAAGGTATGGGAAATAAGGTAGAAAATAATCTATATATGTAAAACGCTAATATGCAAATAGACCAAATGGCAGAACAACCGAACAAACGGTCACTATGACATGCACTGACCACCAGTGGGTGCACGCAGAACATGGCAGACATCAGCAGCAGGTGAAAGAGCATGGAAAGTAGTTGATGTCAGCCATGGCGGGATGCTAGACAGGTGAGTCGGGGCGCCAGACCAAGGCAGGGCACCAGTCACTGTCATCAGGGCAAGCCCTATGGTGGTTACCAAAAATTCTTTGCTCCTGTGCACCACGGTCCTGTCCGGCACTCACACCCACTGCCAGCACCAGCCCCGCTCGCACCTGCAGCCACCACCAAAACTGCTGCTTGCACCTACTGCTGGCGCCCGGCGCCACTCCCAATCCCTCAGTGATGTCAGCGAATGCAAGTGGCGGCTGTGGGCCCCAATCACCCCTGAGGGCTTCTACACCTCCCCCTGCTACTGAGGAATAATACGGGCAAGACCTGCCACTCGCACCCGCTGATGGCGCCGGCCCCAATCGCTCTGTGCAATCAACAGGTGCAATCAGGGCCAGTGCCATCAGCACATGGGAACGGCAGCAGTGTGATCGGGTTTGTCAGCATACAGGGGACCTGGAGCCACGGTGGGAGGGGCTGGGAGGGTGTTCAGAGGATGGGTCGAGACCTGCCCCTGTGCCCACTGCAGCCTCGTGGCCCACAGTTCTTTTCAAGGTGCACAAATTCGTGCACTGGACCCCTAGTAAGAATATAAAAGAAGTAATGATGTGATCATTTTCTTTAAAATTATTACTTGATCAAAGAACTCATTATCAAAAATTGGAAAAGCATCAAGAGGCAATCTAGTCAGATGAGTAGGAATACACCTCAGACCGTTTTCATCAGACCTCAGGTTTTCCTGGGGCTAATCTCAAATAACAAACGTTTTTCTTAGCTTCCAGAATTATCCACCTACACAGTTAAGGAGGGGAGGGGGAAAGTGGGGGAAATGAAGGCCACATCTGAAGATGTACATAGAAGTATGTGGTTTTATGCAAAGACAAAATGGCAAATCCATGTGTATGTGTATCTAAAGCATTTTAAAATCAATTTTTGTACTATTATAGTTATTATAATAATCTCCACCTTGGGAAAATGGAATGAATTTTGCTCCCAGATTAACTACTACTATTAAAAAGCAGACACAGTGTAATCTCAAGGACAAACAGGAATGCTCATCACTTTGACAAAGGAATTCATGTGCCATGGCCTAGATTCCTTTGAAACTTCCCAAAGAAAGGATGTTATCTATGCATATATAAAAGGCTAAGCAACCGTCCAACTGACTGACCGACCTTATGACTGGTAGCTATGACAAGCAATGACCACCAGGTGGCAGATGCTCTGAACAGGTAGCTATGGCATGCACTGAACACCAAGGGGCAGACACTCAACACAGGTGCTGCCAAGCTGCAGTGAACTGCTCTCTCGCAATCCAGTACCGCTCAAGGAATGTTGGAGAGCCAGTTTCGGCCAGATCCCCACAGGCCAGGCCTAGGGACCCCACTCACTCCGCAGACACCCTTCGAGCTGCGACACTCCCCCAGTGCGGCCAGCCGGGGAGGAACTGCGGGAGGTTGGCTCTAAGGCATTTACAGCCCGTCTTGCCCAGTCCCACCCCACCAGGAACCTTCTAATTAATTACCTTTCAATGTGCATGAATCCATGCACCGCGGCACTAGTATATTATAATTACTGGTGCTGGTGATGATATTGTTTTATACATGAAGAAATTTATTTTTTTTAAATATATTTTATTGATTTTTTTACAGAGAGGAAGGGAGAGAGATAGAGAGTTAGAAACATTGATGAGAGAGAAACATCAATCAGCTGCCTCCTGCACATCTCCCACTGGGGATGTGCCCGCAACCCTGGTACATGCCCTTGACCGGAATCGAACCCGGGACCTTTCAGTCCGCAGGCCGACGCTCTATCCACTGAGCCAAACCGGTTTCGGCTATACATGAAGAAATTTAGAGTGCTAAGAGGAACTAGTTTTATTTACACCTCCTGCATCCTACTGTTTCCCCATGTTCAGAGGGGGGTTATACGCAGACAGAATGTAAAGGCATGATTAGTTAAAAGGATCTTATCACCAGCCAAGAAAAGTAAGCATTTGACAAATCAGTGTGAATAAGTATCCTGTAACCATTCCCATTAGCACTCTGAAACCAGCTCAGGGCTTGCCCCTGGACGGGCCAGGCCACAGGTAAATTCACAAATGGCCCCATGCACTCGCTATAATGGTCTGCTACTGCAGCCTTAAAACTCATTTTGTTTAGTTTTTTTAAATATATTTTTATTGACTTCAGAGAGAAAGGAAGGAAGAGGGAATAAGAAATAGAAACATCAATGATGAGACAGAATCACTGACCAGCTGCCTTCTGCAAGCCCCACAGTGGGAATCGAGTCCACAACCTAGGCATGTGCCCTGACCAAGAATTGAACCATGACCTCCTGGTTCATTGGTTGAAGCTCAACTGCTGAGCCATGCCAGCTGGGACAGCCTCAAAATTCTTAATCAGTTTTGAAAAGGAACCCACATTTTCATTCTGCACTGATACGTGAAAATCATGCAGCCAGTACTGGCCCTGCTTCTCAATGTGTGGTTTGAGGGCAAGCAGCAACACTATCACTTGAAGAATACGTTAGAGGCAGGATCTCAGGTTCCATTCAAGACCTACTGAATTGAAATCTGCTACTTAACAAAATCCCTTCAATATTAATGTGCATGTAAAGACCTGAGAACTATTGCTCTATTGAAATTCATTCTACATTAAAATACAAACTATCTTAAAAAAATATCATGCTATGGAGGACACGTGACAAATGGTCAAAAACAAACAACTAGTGCTCCAGCCCAGTGGCTCAGTTGGTGGGAGCACCACCCCGCACACCAAGAAGGATGCAGTTTCGATTCCAGGTCAGGGCACATACCTAGGCTGTGGGTTAAATCCCCAGCCAATTCCCTGTCTGAGCACATACAGGAGAGAATCGATCTCTCTCTCTCCCTCTCTCTATTTCTCCCACTCTCTCCCACTCTCTACCTCCCTGCCTCTGTCTTTCCTTCTCCCTCTCCTGTCTCCCTTCCTCTTTAAAATCAATAAACGTGTCCTCAGGTGAGGAATTTTTTTAAAAAATTAAGTAACCTGTACAACAATAAAGAATTAAAAATAATTAAGCAACCTGTGATTTAACAATCTATATATATAAAAGGCTAGTGTCCATCCGTCTGACCAGTAGCAATGACGTACACTGACCAACAGGGGGCAGACACTCAATGCAGGAGATGCCATGATGCACACAGGCCATCCTATATAATAAAAGCCTAATATGCAAATCGACTGAATGACAGAACCTGCAGAATGACCTATCACTATGACATGCATTGACCACGAGTGGGCAGACGCTCAATGCAGGAGCTGCCTCCACCCCACAGGCCCCAGGCCAGGTGCCAGTGGAAGATCCCCGATCACCCCACCAGTCGCCCCACAGATCAGCCCTGATTGCCAGCCAAACCTAGGGACCCTACACATGCACGTATTTTGTGCACCAAACCTCTAGTCTATAGTAATAAAAGCGTAATATGCTAATTAGACCAGACATCCTTTCAGATGAAGCCGGGGCTGCGAGGGAAGCCAGTCCAGGTCCCTGGTGCCTGCCAGTGGCTGGAGGGAAGCCACCCAGGGTTCTGGGTGCCAGAGGGAAGCCAGTGCGAGCAAACAGGGGAAGGAAGGCCTACTCTTGCACAAATTTCATGCATCGGACCTCTAGTATCCTAATAAAAGAGAAACATGGTAATTAGCCGTACCTCCGCTACCCTTCCCATTGGCTAATCAGGATATGCAAATTAACTGCCAGCCAAGATGGCGGCCGGCAGCCAGGGAGCTTAAAGCGAACATGAGGCTTGCTTGCTTCAGTGATGGCAGACTCCAAAGTTCCCCGCCTGCTGCTGCAGGCTTCTGAGCG
>NW_006296048.1:401451-420284 GCF_000327345.1 Myotis davidii
CCACCCCCTGATCGGCCCTGTTCTGTGCGTGACAGGGTACAGAGCCCCAACCCCCCTGATGGGCCCTGCTCTGTGAGTGACAGGGGGAAGTGCCCCAACCCCCTGATTGGCCCTGCTCTGTGCATGACAGGGGGTGGCGCCGCAACCTCCCCATCGACCCTGCCTTGAATGTGACAGGGGACGGTGCCCCAACCCCCCAATTGGCCCTACCCTGAGCGTGACTGAGGGTAGCAACATAACCTCCCGATCTGCCCTGCTCTGTGCATGACAGGGGGCGGCGCCCCAACTCCCCAATCGGCCCTGCTCTGAGCCCAACCAGAAGCTGCACCTAGGGATTGGGCCTGCCCTCTGCCACCCAGGAGCAGTCCTAAGCCAGCAGGTCGTTATCTCCCGAGGGGCTCCAGACTGCGAGAGGGCACAGGCCGGGCTGAGGGACCCCCCTCTCCCCCCCGAGTGCACAAATTTTTGTGCATCGGGCTTCTAGTATATATTTAAAAATCTCAGCAAAATATCATTCTCAAGTCTTCTGTTAGTGTCTTCTCTTTCACTACAAATGGGCAGTGGGAAACATTAGCCAAAGGGGCTCGTGTGCGATGGTAATTGGGGCTATTCATCAACCACATTTCAAATGTAATTCAATATTAGTGCTAGCAGAGGAATAAGACTCAGAATGTCCAATCAAAGAGCCCTAAAAACAGTGACAGATCAAACTGACTTTGCATCTATGTTCAGAATACATTATATTCTGCCTGGGTGATTTCTCCTTTTGTTTTCCCCTAGTTTCCAATTTTCTCCTTGGAAGAACAGAGAAAGAAAAGACACATTTATTTAAAAATTATCATAGTAAATAACCTATAGTTGATCACATTTTCATTGATCCAGAATACAATTCTGTTACTTATAATTTTTAAATTTGGGGGGAGAAGTTGTGGTAATTGGAACCTAGGCTAAAAAAGAGTAAGGGAAACAAAAGCTTTAATTTTTCTGTTAGACAAAGGAGAGGTCATGCTCAATACCACAGATCTCTTCGTGCTGTCAATTAAGGATTCCTATCCAACAAGGTTCAATCTTAGACAGCCTTCCTGGTTTGCAAAGAGAATCAGTCCTGAAAGCAAAAACTATGGGAATGTCCACAGAGTCTGTGTCCCTTAAGGTTTCCCCAACAGAAACTAACCATTAAAATGTTCAAGAGCGAACCTCATAAATCCTGTGTCTAGGAGTAGCGAGGTGGGGAAAAGACACTTCAGGCAAAGTACCCAGATGCCTGAAAAAAATTGTTGCATTCATTCCTGTGGCCATTTATTAAATTTCCCACCTTCCCCACTTCTGCCACCACAAACATAATCCACACCTGAAACAACTCTTTCTGGCCCTGAGATTGGTCTGTGTTTGCAGAACAGCTGTGAATCAGGAACAAGGAGGAGGAGAAAATAAGTACCACACACCATCCTTCAGTCCTGATCCAGCGGCCCCCATGACCCCAGTCATTAGGATGAGTTTGTCCCCAAGATCCTCCTACCCATTTAGTGCCATACTCTACTTCTTTCATCCATCTCCAGGAATGGAATACCCATTTTTGAGCCTAGACCTTCTTTCAAAGAAGAAATTTTACTTTATCTCTATGTGTGCCTAATGGTTCTCCATTGCCAAGCATTCAGCAAGTGTTTGTAATTAATGTGGCCTTCTTGGTTTTACATTCACTATAAATGGTGAAGAAGGGGAAAGAGACATAGAAAATGAAGCTTAAAGTCTTCATTCTCCCATCCAACCAATATTTGAGTGGCTACATATGTCAAACACTATTCTGCACACAGGAGATACAGCAGAGAGCCAAAGACTACTCTTATGAGAGCATCTGACACCAAAAAAGTAGTATCAGATAATAAAGTAAGAATTGAAACATAAAGATGTGATGGA
This sequence comes from Myotis davidii, assembly GCF_000327345.1. NCBI lineage: Eukaryota > Metazoa > Chordata > Mammalia > Chiroptera > Vespertilionidae > Myotis > Myotis davidii. The sequence continues at coordinate 403,369 of NW_006296048.1, forward strand.
GATGGACTTGTTGATCAACAAAGATGTCTCAGAGTGTCATGACTGAAGAAAAGCCCCCATAAATGGAGGAGTCTGTTATTCTCAAGTTAGCTAGAGAACATTCCCAGCAGAAAACCAACAAGCGCCATGGCCCTAGTCTAGAAATGAATATGGTGTCTCAAGGAACAAAAAGAAAGCCCATGCGGCTAAAGTGTAGGAAGGTGAGTGCTTAGTGTTAGTGCAAGAGAAGCTGAGGGAGTGTAAACCAGGACTGGGAGTTTCTGAACTTGGAGTTACCAAGACAAAAACCTGAATATGCTTGCTTCAGGGATAACACAATATAGTCATGATCACAAGACCATGTACTCTACACTTGAGCAGGCCTAAGTAAGATGCAATGGATGATGACAACCCCAGAGAAGCTCTGGTGTCACTGTGTCAAGGAGAAGACTAGCAATAACTCAGACACACACCACGCAAGATTTACTATATACTTCAGTAAGCAACAACACTCTAACCTTCACTCCCAGATTCCAAACTTTCTATCCCTAAATTTTAGTCCTACCACTGACCCAATTTTTAGGAAATCCAATCTATCCACCAAGTTAAGAGGAAACTTAATTCAGACCTTCTATAATATAGGCCCAACTTATTTTTCAGATTCATAATGCATTATTTCCCAATAAAGCATTACACTCTCACTATCTGTTCATAATCCTCAAAATTTGCCAGTATTCTATTACTTGCTGTAATAGAACTGATGTAACAAATTCCATGAATTTCGAAGGTGAAACATTCTTACTCTGAATCACCTAAGACATTAATTTTATCTCGCTGGGTGACAACTAACAAAAGGACACAGGTTACAATACAGACTGTGTAACTGACATATCCGTCTACTAGAATGTAACACTAGGATGCATTCCATTCTGTTAGCATTCTATTAGAAGGCTCCCATAATACCTAGTACAGAACCTTCCAAGAAAAGAGCCTACTATAATTTAGGCAACATATAAGGAATTTCACTTATATAATCTCTTTTAACTTTCTCAATTCAATGACATAGGTATAATCTATGTAATAAAGACCGTTACAACCGAAGGCTCAATCAGACCGAAAGTCAGTGCTGGGTTGCCATGGTGACACAGTACTGACTGGGGCCGCTGCAGGCCCCTACCAAACACTGACTGCCTAATGGGCTGCGGATCAGGCCTAGAGAGAGGCCTGCAGAGAAAGAGGCAGGGTCTGATCCATAGCCTCTGTGGCAGCCTTGATCAGAACTTGCCTCTCTTTCTCTCCCGACCTGGCAACAGCCACATCTCCATTTCTCTCCAGGCCTCCACCAGGGCTGCTGATCAGCCCCACCTTTCTAATCAGGCCCCCTTGATGGGCCCAGAGATGCTCACTGGCATAGAAACTGACCAATCAGAACCAAATCTGGGTGAATGTAAGGAGCCAATGGCTGCCTAGGAGGCAGAGCTTTTAATGCTGACTGGCATAGAAACTGACCAATCAGAACCAAATCTGGGTCAATGTAAGGAGCCAATGGCTGCCTAGGAGGCAGAGCTTTTAATGCTGACTGGCATAGAAACTGACCAATCAGAACCAAATTGGCCGGCAGAGGAGGGCAGTTGGGGGTAAGATCAGGCCAGCAAGGGAGGGCAGTTGGGGGTGATCCGGAAGGCAGAGGCAATTGGGGGTGAGATCAGGCCAGCAGGGGAGAGCAGTTGGGGGCTCGATCAGGCCAGCAGGGGAGGGCAGTTAGGGGCGATCAGGCAGGCAGGCAGAGGGATTAAAGGCAATCAGGCAGGCAGGTGAGTGGTTGAGAGCCAGCATTTCCAGATTGTGAGAAGGTCCCCAACTGGAGTGGGTGCAGGGTGGGCTGAGGGATTCCCCGCCCCCTGTGCACAAATTTCATGCATCAGGCCTCTAGTATCTATATCTATATATAAAATAGAGAAATATGCTAATTATGCCAGAACGCCAGAACGGGTCACAACCGGACAGGAGGAGGTTGCGTAAGCAGCATCGGGAGTGGGGTTGAACTGGGGACTGGCTTCCTTACTAGTCCTGCAGGGTCAATCTCAAAAGGACAGGTCAGGCACCAATGGACCAGAGCTGCCAGCATGATCCCAACAGCACTGCCAGCCTCCTGGAATTCGGCCTCAGGCACTGAGCCTGCTTCCCCTCCCTTGGACTGGCTCCCTTAGTAGTCCTGCAGGTTGAAACTGAAGAGGACAGGCCAGTCACCAATAGACCAGCACTGCCGCCACTTGAATGTGAGCAGACAGAAGGAAAAAAGACCTTCAAGGCCTGTACAAGGCGGGTTTGCATTTAAAACCAAGTGGAGTGGTCCAAAGCTGCACAGCACTGACAACCATGGCACTTTGGCTGCTTTCCCTCCATAGATGCTCCACAAGGTCACTTGAGCCCACCCTGCTCCAGATGAAGTGTGATCACTGCACACAAAGAAATGTAGTAAAAAATAAAAACCGATGACCAAGGGTCCACCTCCACGAGCTCACAGGAGCCTCTGAGCAGTGGGCACCCTGACTATTTTAGGGGCTTCAGATGAGCGGGGGACACAGAGGGGTCAGGAAACCTGCCTGGAGGTCATGTGGCAGGTCTGATCGCGGATCCATCCATCCTGCCATCTGCCAACAGCTGTCTCCTCCGCAGAGAATGGGAGAACAAAGGGAGGGGGCGGTTCTACAAAGCCCAGAGGGAATCCAGGGTCCCAGGTACTCTGCCCCACCCACTGACAGTGAGGCTATGAGGGCACTGCAGCAGCCAACCAGCCTGATCCACCCCCCCCCCGGTCCCCCCGCACACACACACCCACTGCTGGTCACAGACATAGGGAGCACCTCTTCTGAGGGGAGATGCCCACCAGGTATACAGAAGGTATTCAGAAGTCGCTCAGCAAGGAGTCCCCACGGGTTGTGTTTGCACCTTCATGCTATCACCCCACACCACCACCACAATGCCGAAGGAAGCCTGATTCAGGAACACCCCCATGCTGACCACCCACACGGAAAACAGCATGTGATAAACATCATGTCCCCCAGATGCCTGAATCCGCCTCAAAAGGAAGACCCTACAGACCCAGAGTGCGTAGATCAGACTGAGACAGAAGGTCTGGGAAAAGCAGGGCTGCCCCACCCTGCTCCCCACCCCCCTCCACATGTGAAGGGCCTGCATCACCGCTTTTGGACGGAGGCCTGTGAAGGAGTGAAGAATTGTGGCTGTGCCTGTGCTGAGCTCAGCCTCCTGCCCTCGTGGATAAGCAGGAAACATATTCACATGCCAGAATCTAAAACCCTTTTTATCGGTAATAGAGCAAATAATGCAAGACCTACACGTGTTTCTAAACAGGACTCTGGCTGCGTGTGAACCCAGATCGAAGGTCTGCTCTCCACCGAGGAGGCTGCAAAGGCTGCTCCTCTCTTGAACAAACACAACCTGGAGAGGTTTAAAGGGAAAAGGAGATATAAATAAAACAATATAGCAACAAGCTCTGAAGCCAATGCCACTGCCGTCAAATCCTCCATGCGGTGGTGATGTCAGAGTCTGTCTCCCCGCACCTGGGGCTTAGATGGCCAAGCTGCTGACACCTGCCAGGTCACCTGGCACCGGCCTCATCTACCCACGGCCATTTTCAACCTCCTGCCAGCTCCTAGAGGCAGGTGGGCTTGCAGATGGAGGCTTCTGTGTTAAAGCAAACCTGTTGGTGTAGCAGACATGTGTGGGCATTTTTGATGAGAACCCATAACATCCCTTCACGAACGTGTTTTTAACTGTTCTGAGATCACGCTCCCAGCCATGGCGACTCTCAAATAGGCCTCAGCGATTCCACTTGCCCAATGCAACGACTAACCCAGGTTTCATGAAGACCGAACCCTCGGCTTGTAACAGACCAAGAGGGAAAAGCAGGGTCTGATCGCAGCCCTCATGGCAGTCAGTGCTGGGTCAGCAAGGCGGAAGTCAGTCCTGCAGTCATTGAACATAGGGTCGATTAATATTAAGTGACATAGGGTCAATTAATATCTCTTTGAGAGGAGTTGAGAATATAAAGTACAATATAGAGCAATTACTTATATTATTTCACATAAAACTCTTTTCAATTAAGATATTTTTCTTTATTTAAAATGTATCCTCCATGTGTCTTTGAGACCTGTCTCTGTGACAGTCTCCCTTCCTAGCCATGGAAGAGCATCCTCTTGTTTATTGACAAAGCTGTCACCATTTAATTGGCATCAGATTCTGACTTGCACAAGTGACATTCTTAAATTAATTAATTAATTAATTAAATAAAAATAAAATGTATCTTTATTGTTGAAAGTATTACAGATGTCCCTTTGTTTTACTTTGTTTTTTTCCCCATTGATCTCCTCCACCCTGCATTCGCCTCTTCCAGGCCTTCACCAGACTATTGTCTGTGTCCATGGGCTATTCTTATCTAATACATAAAAATCTATAAAGATTTAGAGAAAATAAAATAAAAGGTATGCCAGGTAATTATTGAACAGAAGAGCTGAGGTAGCTGCATGAATATTGGATACAGGCTTGAGGCCAAAACACAACTCATGAGATAAAGTTAGTCATTGTAACATAACAAAAGGATCCTTTCACTAAAGAGAAAAGATGGTTCCCAATATTTATACAATAATAGAACAGTGTGGGGGTTCAGAATGAGCCTCACCAAGATGTGTCTCAGTGGTATGCAGATTTTTGAGCTAAGGGCAATTTTAGTTTCAGACTCAAGTGAAAATTCTGCCACTCCCTTTAACTACCTAAAAAAAATTGAATTACAGGCCTTACCCATAATAAGACATTATCCTATATAATAAAAGGCTAATATGCAAATCAACTGAACAGCAGAACGACTGGTTGCTATGACACACACTGACCACCAGGGGGCAGATACTCAATGCAGGAGCTGTCCACTGGTCAGTGTGCTCCCACAGGGGGAGCGCCACCTAGTGCAGCAGTGGTGATGGGAGCCTCTCCCGCCTCCACGACAGCACTAAGGACGTCCGACTGATGTCTTAGGCCCACTCCCCATAGGGGACCTGAGTGCTCCTGGACTGCAAGAAGGTGCAGTTCGGGCTGAGGGACCCCCCCCCCCCCCAAGTGCACAAATTTCGTGCACCAGGCCTCTAGTATACTAATAATAGAGGAATGTGTAAATTGTCCAGGACGCTGTCACGGCATCCCTCTCGCAGTCCAGGACCCCTCACTCCTTACTGCCCGCCTGCTCACTGCTCCTTACAGCTCAGCTCACTGCTCCTTAGCACTGCCGCAGATGCGGGAGAGGCTCCCCCTACTGCCGCTATACTTGACAGCCATGAGCCCAGCTTCTGGCTGAGCGGCACTCCCCCTGTGGAAGCAAACTGACAATCAGGGGGCAGCTCCTGTGTTGAGCATCTGGCCCCTGGTAGTCAGTGCGCATCATAGCGACCGGTCATTCCGCCATTTGATCGATTTGCATATTAGAGTTTTATTATATAGAATGATCATTCTGAAATGCACATGATCTAGCTTACAATTAATCATAATTATTAAACTACACAGAATCCAGAGGGTTAGCAAATGGGTGGCTTGTATTTTCTGCCTATAAGATCAGAAAGAAAATTTGGCACCACAGGAAAAGGGCAAATTCATTTCCTTAGAATTAAAAAAGGTTTAAAAATAGTTTTTGGTTCAATGTTCTCTGGGGATCAGCTTCCAAGTTTCTGACTTTATGAAGGAAACCATTTCAAGTCAATGTGCAAAAACCATTTTGCACCTTTTTCTAAAAGCTTTGTTAACTTTTATTTTAAATTTTCTTCATGTTACATCACAAGCTGCAGATTTATAATGTCGAGATCCATTGATCCGCAGACTATTATATGAACGAATTTATACAATTTACTGAAACTATAGCAATCACTAAGAATATACTGTGAGGCCACCCTCATTGGAAAAGTTTATAAACCCAGAAAAGTGAGAGGATGCAAACTTAGTCACACATACTGATATGTGTGTATTTGCATGCTGAATCTAGCTTTCAGAGGCAAACAGCTAAATTTAGAGGAAAGAAAGAAATGTTCTTCCTCTCTTAAAAACAGTTTCCTCTTGGAAACAGTGCTCCTGATATTTTAAGTCAAACAACATATGTCAATTGAGTCCATAACCTCTCTCTCCTTTTGCTCCACTGCCTGAGATAGGACTAATTCTCTTAGAAGAAGGGGCAGGAGCCTCTGGAATATTTTTTCAGAAGTGGCTCTGAAGAAGACTTAATAAGAACTGAAGCTCTGGAGATTGAAAATTTGAGAATATCAAGCTTTCTGACAATCAGTGGTCAGAAGACGAGAAAAAGGAGAACATTTTTGCCAATGTTATATCCAATAAGGGTTTAATCTCCAAAAGTTATAGGGAATACATACAACTTAAAAGGAAGAAAAACAATCCAATCAAAAAATGGGCAAAGGACCTAAGTAGACACTTTTCAAAAGAGGACACTCAGAAGGCCAAGAGACATATGAAAACATGCTCAAAGTCACTATGAATGGATTAGAAAACTGTGGTATATCTACACAATGGAATACTATGCTGCTGTAAAAAAGAAGGAACTCTTATTCCTTATGCTAAGCAAAATAAGCTAGTCAGAGAAAGATAAATATCACATGATCTCACTCATTATATTTATGGAATATAATGAACATAAACTGATGAACAAAAATAGATCCAGAGACACAGAAGCACCAAACAGACCATCCAACCTCAGTGGGAAGGGGTGGAGGTTAAGAGATCAACCAAAAGACTTGTGGACTTGTTTGCATGTATATAAGCTTAACCTAAGGACACAGACAGTAAAGGGGTGAGGGCATGTGCTGGGGAGTGGGAACAGATGGGGAGAGGTCAATGGGGGAAAAGGAGACATATGTAATACTTTAAACAATAAAAATTTTAAATTAAAAAAATCCTCTATATAATAAAAGGCTAATATGCAAATAGACCGAATGGAAGAACAACCAAACAACTGACAACTGATCGCTATGATGTGCGCTGACCACCAGGGAGTGAGCCCGGAACATGGTGGGCGTTGGCAGCAGCAGGATGGTGGAGTAGGTGAGCAGGGGCTCCAGACCAAGTTAGGGTACCAGTCGCTGTCATCGGAGCAAGCCTCTGGTGGTTACTGAAAATTCTTTGCTCCCATGCGCCACGGTCCTACCCAGTGCTCACACCTGCTGCCAGTCCTTATTACTCCTGAGGACTTCTCCACCTCCCCCTGCTCCTGAGGGGCGATCAGGGCAGCAGCCGCTGCTCACACCCGCTAATGGTGCCAGCCCTACTCGTACCTGCTGCTGGCGCTGCCCTCAATCGATCCACGTTGTCAGCAGGTGCCAGTGAGGCCGGACCTTAGTGCGTGGGAGCGGTGGTGGTGGGAGCGAGGCTGCCAGCAGACAGGGTACCGGGGCTGGGATGGGAGGGGCCAAGTGGAAGCATGGAGGATGGGCTGAGACCCACCCCTGTGCCCACAGCAGCCTCGCAGTCCACAGTTCCTTTCAAGGTGCACGAATTCGTGCATGGGCCCCTAGTATATATAAAAAGTAAAATGAAAATGAAAAAAAAAAAGACAGAGAAAAGGGAATAAAAAACTATAAAGTCCAAAGAAAATCAGGTTGAGCCAAAAAAAACGTATACTGTTCAAGGATAACAAAACTAATTAAGAATGACAGCATTTATTACCAGATTCTCTAATTATACCCAGATGATTTCTTTCCTTAAATCATGCTCAAAATATCTAACATATATTTAAAACATTTTAAATACCTGCTGACTTTGTTACATAATTTTTAAAAGAAAGTTTTCTAAAGTTGTCTGTTAGTAACCTATTAATTTGGCCCTATAGACCACAATTAACTAATAGATTTACAGACTGAAAGTAGAGCACATACAAGGAGGGGGAAGGACTGGTTTTATACATTTAAACTCATAAAAGGGTCAGCTACCCTTGAAGAATAAAGGGCTATATTCCAGGGATGCAGAGAGCGTAAAGAAAGCAAAATTACATCTTTAAATGTTTATCCTTAAATTTTTATTTATTTATTTATTTATTTATTTTTGCTTATTAGTTTTGGGCAAAACTGTGAGAGGTAAAATGTAAAAGAAATGCTATTTACTTTGAAATTTAAGTCTAGCTATAGCCTATCTCTAAATATTGGTACTCATCTATAGTCTCTATAATTATATTAGTTTAACAACAGAAGATCATCAAAACTATGACCTTTATAAACCCTAACCCTAGGGCTTAAAAAAAAAAAAAGCAGAACAACTTCTCTACCACTTCCTCTGAAATTCAGTCTTGCTAATCTTTATTTTAAAATGTTAAGGACTGTCCAGCCTATGTGGCTCAGTGGTTGAGGGTCGACCTATGAACCAGGAGGTCATGGCTCAATTCCCAGTCAGGCACATGTCCGGGTTGCAGGTTCGATCCCCAGTGTGGAGCATGCAGGAGGCAACTGATCAATGATTCTCTCTCATAATTCATGTTTCTAACTCTCCCTCTCCCTTCCTCTCTGAAATCAATAAAAAAAAAATATTTTAAAAAATGTTAAGAACTTAACAAACGATATCTGTTAAGCATTCAATAATGAATCACTAACAATGACCTACAAAGTACCTGAATAAAATCCAAAGCCTTTTGACCTAAGACCTTCCAACATTACAAAATGTACATATGTTTACGCTCTAGAACAGGGTTCCTCAAACTACGGCCCGCGGGCCACATGCAAATACAAATATTGTTATTTGTTCCCGTTTTGTTTTTTTACTTCAAAATAAGATAATGTGCAGTGTGCATAGAAATTTGTTCATAGTTTTTTTTTAAACTATAGTCCGGCCTTCCAACGGTCTGAGGGACAGTGAACTGGCCCCCTGTTTAAAAAGTTTGAGGACCCCTGCTCTAGAAATTCTTACCTTTGTTTGCAAGTGATGCCTTTAAAAATTGATATACCTTCTTTTTCCAACCCACCAAAAAAGCTTTTTTCAACGCTTGTGATGTTAAGTGACATCTTGCACCAGTGAGGCCAGCATGTGAAAACACTTCCAAAACACTGACAAAATAAGTTACAATTATTGTAGAAATGAGAAAGTAATATCTCAAAAAAGGAAGAACAGCACTTTGGTAAATACCTATGATCCCATTTTTTAAGAAAATATCCCCCAAAATTAAAAGACTCAAACTAAACCAAAGGTATGTTTAAAGCAACAAAGAGGCGGACCATTTGTAAATAGATGTCATTTCAAAACTTCAGTCTTTTTAGCTCTGTTATCTCCCTAATTGAACACTTTCAATTGGATCTACAAAATACTAAATGCTTCATGTCCAATTCATCATTTTTTCACCTCCTCAACACCTCTCCCTCCATACTCAATCACAGAGCATGTACCTCAATGCCAGGGCAATATTTAAAGTCCACCACAATGACCCCAGTTTCCTTTCTAATTTCAACTGGCTACCACTCCCCAAGGCTTTCTCACTGGTCGTGTGACTTGTAAAACAGAAACTCTCTCTTCCTCCATTTCACTCTCCGAACCAGGAGAAGAAAGCATTTTGCAAACAAGATCTTTCAGAGAACATCCTTATAGAAACAAACTAAAATCAACATCAGCAGAAATTTGTCTAATTTGTAATGTATATCATTTGTTATTAAAAAGACAACTGAATAAAACAATGGGGCTGTTTCAGAAATTTAACAGTAAACTGAAATTGGGATTGAAGATTATATGAACTTCAGAATCCAATTTGTTTTTGCATTTTTGTTCTACTTACACATTCTCAGCTTAAAATTCTTACAAATAAAATTTGCAATTTCTGGACACTCTAATTAAACTGATTCAAAAGCTTGAAAGAGAAGTGAGAAAATTCTGAATCAAAATTGAATCACTAACAATGAACCAACTCTCATTCCTTATGAAAATTATACATGCAATGAGAAGCACTCAAATCTTAGAAATGGGAGGGGGCAGCATCACCATATTGCCACATGCATTCTCTAGTTATCACCCAGCTGAGTCACCTCAAGTTTCCTGGCAACTCAGTGAGCATGGTGTGCAAGTGCCGCCACAGTATCAGGAATGGCAGACATTTACCCAAGGAGGCCAGGGTGTGTGTGACCTCAAGCCTTCCCTCAGCAATGACATACTGATAAGAAATCTTTGAACAGACACAGCAGGAGAACACTCTATTCCAAGGTTTGCACAGAAGATTTCATCTGGCAAGACACATTGAAGAATTAGTAGTTTCCAACATTTCACATTAGAGCATGACATATTTGTACATTCTTAGCGCTCTAGAACACACGTGGGGACTCCAACACCTAGCTCCACATTGAAGGGAAAATAAAACATCAGGCGGGGGGGGGGGCGCCTACCTGAATCTGTGCCAGTAACTGCATTCTGATGCACACTCTTGCTAGCTGGTAATTAATTCCATTCTTATCTGTGATGCCTGCCCTGCCTTGCAGAACCTGTTTCCTGGAATACTCCCATTTTACAGAGGCCATAAACCATGAACCATATACAATCCCTGGAGGGGGGTTGGCAGCATTGGTGCCAGACAGGCCAAGCCTCTGAGTGTAATCTCACTTCGCCAATCCCGGGGGGGCGGTGCAGAGGCCGAGAAACGTCCAGAAGCCTGATCCATAGTTGGGAGACAAAGAAACTAAGGGCATATTGGAAAAGCTTCGTCCATATTCATCACTCAGGATTTGGAGACGGACTCCCCTGAGTCACGGCACTAGTGCATCTGCAATAAAGGCTACTTTTATGAATACCATCTGAGACCCCATCTACATTAATTTGGTTCATTGGCCGGGAAAAATACCAGTTGTGCTGCCCGCTTAGGTCACCGCTGGTAAAGGCCAACAGTCGGGTCCATTTGCCCAGGCCACGGTAAACACAGGAAAGCCACGTCTCCAGTGATTTACTGGGTTCCAGTCCTCATCAGGCCCAGATGACCGGGACCCCCGCTAGTGCCCCAGTGGACTCCAAGGAGGGCAGAAAAGGCCTTTCTGGAACCAGACGTCTGATCAGTGAGTTTTTCCCCAGGGAACCAGTCCGAGTTCAGTCCTGTCTTTTGGGACAGAAGAAGTGGCTGATCACCACTTAGGCAAAATATTTGCCTTAGTTCAGGGACTTTCCATGGGTGGAAGTCAAAGCTCAAACTGACTGGTGTGTGAATGTGAAAGTAAGAGTCTGTGTGTAGCGAAAGTTACATTGTGTTTGTCCTGTGTCTCTGTTAACTGGGAGGGATTACACAGCTTAACTGCAAATATGGGAAGTAGTTCCTCCAAACCCACTGTTTTAGAATGCATGTTAAAAAATTTTAAGAAAGGTTTTACTGGGGACTATGAGGTGAAGTTAGTTCCCTGAAAGTTAAGAAAGATGTGTGAAATAGACTGGCCATCTTTTGGGGTAGGATGGCCAACGGAGGGCACATAGGATGTCCCCACAATCAGGAATGTTTACAGAGTTATAACGGGAGAGCCAGGTCATCCCAACCAGTTACCCTACATTGGCTGGAAATAGCTCAGCTCAAGTCACCTTGGATCTAGATCTACGTGTATAAGAAGGGACAGAGTAAGGTTTTAGTGGCAGGAGAAAAGAGACAGGCAGGAGAAGAGAAGCAGGCCCCTCAGAAGGAGAATATGCCTCCTATTCTGCAGGAACCCACTGAGGAAGCCCCACCAGTTTTACCATCTCCATTTGTGCCTCAAGCAGTACACAGTGCTCCTTCGTCCATTCAGAGAAGCTTAGATATACCACCTCCTTCTGTCTCTCCCCAACCAGACTCTCCAGAGCTAGCTGGATGGCGCTTGTGCTCAGCTGATCAGGAACTCACGCCACCCCCAGCTTTCCAGATGCCTCTCCGGGAGACTCGGGGTCCCAAAGTGCTTGGAGAAGATGGGACCATACAAGAGGGGGGATAGGTCTTTTACTAACAGCCTTCTACCACAACCGATCTCCTGAATTGGAAACATCACACTCCCGCTAACTCTGAAACACCTCAAGCCATGGTAGACCTCCTAGAGTCAATTTTCCAGACCCATAAGCCCACCTGGGTTGACTGCAAGGAACTCCTTCTCACGCTCTTTAACACTGAGGAGCGCATGAGAATAGTAATGGAAGTTCAGAAATGGCTCCAGACCCTGGCCCCAGAAGGGAGATTACACACAGACAGATGGGCCAAGGAGGACCTCCCAAATGAAGAACCCAGATGAGACCCGAACTCAGAAGACAGAAGGGCCAGGCTAGAGAGATACCGACTGGCCTTCCTCCAGGGGCCCAGGGCCAAGGCCAATAAGCCCACCAATATGGCGAAGACCTCTGAGGTCTTCCAGAAACCTGATGAAAGTCCAGCAGCCTTCTATGATAGACTCTGTGAGGCATATTGAACCTACGCTCCTTTTGACCCTGAAGCCCCATAAAATCAAACTATGGTCAATGCAGCCTTTGTAGGTCAGGCTCAGCCTGATATAAGAAGGAAGCTACAGAAGCTCGAAGGATTTGCAGGGGGAAAATGCACCCGAGCTGCTAGAAATAGCAAACAAGGTTTTCATCAACCAAGACAGCTAAGAAGGAAGCGAAGGAGAGACTGAAAAAGAAAGCAACCTTGATAGTGGCGGCTATTAAGGAGTCAAGCTTCCAAGCCAGGAGGAAGGAGGACAAACGTTAAGTGGGATCAGTGTGCCTATTGTAAGGAATCTGGACACGGGAAAAATTAATGTCCAAACCACCAGGAAAGGAAGTCAGGGTTGTCCAACCCACCCAACTGCTACCGGCTGGAACCGCCTGAGTCAGATCTCATTGGGCTGGCGGCAGCCAACTCAGAGTAGGACAGACTGGGCTCTTTCCAACTGGGCCCCCACAATCCCATGGTCAGAATGAAAATTGGGGACCAGACTGTGAACTTTATATTGATATGGGGGCTGAGCACTCGATAGTCACTTCGAAGGTAGCTCCTCTCTCAGAAAAGGAGGTCACCATTATTGGAGCTACTGGAGACCAGACCCGTAGACCGTTCTGCCACCCTTGCCCATGTCAACTTGGCAGCCACCAAGTGATCCATGAATTCCTGTACTTGCCAGATTGTCCATTGCCTTTAATGGGTAGAGAACTTTTAGCCAACATGGGAGCAGAGATCACCTTTGCCCCAGATAGCTCAGCATAGTTGCACCTAGTTGAGGAGACCTCTCCAGTGATCCTGTCCTTAGCAGTGCCCAGGGAGGAAGAATGGAGAGTTTATACCTCCCAAAGGACTCACCATTACAGCCTGAATTAGAGGAAGAATTCCAACTGGTCTGGGCAGAAGGAAATCCCCCTGGCCTGCCAAAAACCACACCCCAGTACTAACTGACTTGAAGCCTGGGCACAGCCTGTCAAAATCAGCCAATATTCAATTCCAAGGGATGCACACCTAGGAATCTAGGTCCACTTAGACCGGCTGGTTCAGTGGGGACTTCTTAAAGGGTGTTAGTCTCCATGGAACACCCTTCTCGTGGCCGTAAAAAAGTCTAGGACTAATGATTACCACCTGGTGCAGGACCTACGGGCTGTTAATGAGGCTGTTATAACCCTGCATTGGTGCTGCCGAACCCCTACACTCTTCTGGGACTCATTCCATCAGAGGCAGAATGGTTTACATGTCTAGATCTGAAAGATGCCTTTTTCTGCCTTCAGTTGGCACCCTCCAGTCAGCCCCTGTTTGCCTTTGAGTGGGAAAACCCAACTACGGGGTCCAAGGAGCAGTTCACTTTGACCAGACTGCCACAAGGGTTCAAGAACTCCCCGACTCTTTTTAGCGGAGTGCTAGCATCTGATCTGTCCAAGGACAGGACTTGGGGTGCATTCTACTCCAATATGTAGACAATCTCCTACTGGCTAGCTCCAGGCGAGCTCAGTGCTGGGAAGAAACACAAGCCCTTCTGAGACTCTTAACTGAAACAGGTTATCAGGTGTCCAAGAAAAAGGCACAAATCTGTCAGAGAGAAGTCAAGTACCTAGGTTTCCCAATCACTCGAGGGAAACGAAGACTAGGGACTGAAAAGAAGCAGACAGTATGTGCTATTCCAGTCCCTAGTACTCGGTGGCAGATTCGGGAATTCCTGGGAGCAGCAGGGTTTTGTCAAATTTGGATCCCAGGGTTTTCAGATCTAGCTTAGCCCTTCTATGAAGCTTTAAAAGGAGAGGAGAAGGTAACCATTGACTGGGGTCCTGAGCAGGAAAAGCCCTTCACCACCATAAAGGCAAAGCTCACTGAGGCCCCAGCACTAGGGCTACCAGATGTGACACTTGACTTTACCCTCTTCATTCATGAGAAAAAGGGTAGCCCTAGGAGTTCTAATTCAGGCGTTTGGGCCGTGGCAAAGACCAGTAGCCTCTCTCTCCAAACAGATTGACCTGGTTGCCTTTGGATGGCCCCCATGTCTCAGGACCCTCACAGCCAAGGCATCAGTCAAAGAAGCGGATAAGCATACCCTGGGACAAAACTTAAATGTAAAAGTACCTCATGCTGTTATCATCCTAATGGAAGCAAGGGGGCAGCACTGGCTGACTCATACTCGGATGACCCAGTATCAGGGGCTCCTATGTGAAAATCCACGGGTACAACTAGAAGCAGTGAGGACTCTTAATCCTGCCACCTTTCTACCCGTTGCTGAGGGAGCCCCTGAGCATGATTGCCTAGAAGTCTTAGAGGAGGTTTACTCCAACCGACCAGGTCTAACAGACAGGCCTCTCCAGAATCGGGATCTTATATTTTATACATACGGGAGCAGGTTTCTAGATGAAGGGAAAAGACGAGCTGAATATGCAGTAGTATCAGACTTTAAGACAGTAGAGGCACAGGATCTGCCCGAAGGTTGGTCAGCACAGAGAGCAGAACTTTTGGCCCTGGTCAGAGCTTAGAACTTAGCAAGGAAAAGCGTACTAACTTTTACACCGACTCAAACTATGCCTCTGCCACCTGCATATCCATGGGGGGTATATGCAAGGAAAGAGGACTCCTGGCCACTAGAGCAAAAGGAATCAAAAACGAGAATGAAATCCTAAAATTACTAGAAGTGGCCTGGGAGCTCAAGGAAATAGCCATTATCCACTGTAAAGGTCACCAAAAAGGGAAGGATTCAGTGTCAGAAGGAAACTGTTGTGCAGACGCAGGAGCCAAGCTGGCTGCTAAAGAACAAGTAGCACCTTTGCAGATCATATTGGCCCCTGAATTACCTGAACCTCTGAAATACACTCCTCGGGAAGAAGTTTGGTGGACACTCACAGATCATAGGGTCTATGTCCCAGAACAGTAGCCCATAGGTAGTCCTCCAGCAGCATGAATTTACTCATTTAGGGAAGACTGCCCTAGAGGCTTTGTTAAGCAGATACTACCTAATTGCGGTCTTCCCTCCTTCTGTGCCTCAATCTCTTACTCAATCTCTCAGCTCTGCCTTCTCTGTACACAGAACAATGCAAGGCAGGGTCCTCTAGGATCAATGGGAGTACAAGGCTGCAGGCAAGCTCCCTTTGAGAACTTAGAGGTAGATTTTACAGAAATAGGGCCTAGTAGAGGGAATAAATACCTCAGTCTTTATCTGCACTTTTTCAGACTGGGTTAAGGCATATCCTACTCACACAGAGAAGGCAAGAGAAGTCACTAAGGCATTGCTGAAAAACATAATTCCGCAGTATGGAATGCCTCTGACCATAGGATCACATAATGGCCTAGCTTTTGTAGCCAAAGTGGTACAGCAAGTAGCTAAGGCCTTAGGAATTAAGTGGAACATACAGCTTACAGACCCCAGAGCTCAGGGAAAGTAGAGCACATGGACCAGACTCTCAAACAGGCTATGGCTAAGCTATGCCAAGAGACAATCTTACCCTGGACAGATATCTTGCCTCTTGTACTCCTGTGGGTACACTGTGCCCCAAGGGCCAGGGTAGGTTTCTCTCCCTTTGAAATTCTATATGGCAGACCCCTTCCTTAATTCTGCCAAAGGGAAGTTGGGGGGAAATAGGAAACTTAGAAATTCAGAAGCAATTACAATGACTTGGGAAAACTATCTTTGAAGTCCACAGATGATTTACTGACCGATTGCCCATTACGGCTGTGCACCCTCATAAGCCTGGAGACCAGGTTTGAGTAAAGGATTGGAAAAAGGAGCACCTTAAGCCAACTTGGAAGGGAACCTATCCATTCATGCTAACCACCCCCACAGGTCTCAAAGTTGAAAGACTGAACACCTGGATCCACCACTCCTGGGTGAAAGCAGCCACCAGCGGAGTGATGCCCAGCCTGAGAGGAAGGTGACCTCTGACCAGAAACACCCCCTGCAGATTATCCTCAAGAAGATGGTGGACTTGGCTGACTGCCCTGTTCCAAGGAATTCAGATAACACCCTGCTGAATTCTTCCTTACACTAATATTTTTCTTATGGCCCCCTAAAAGCAATATGCTCTGATATTTCTGGATAATATTGTTTTTATCTTTCTAATAATTCTTATTTTGTCTTTTTTATGAGTGTCGCCAGAACCCTAGGCTAGTACCAGGAGGAGAACTCTTCTGCCCCTGCTGAGACACAGAAACACTATAAATTACTACCTCCTCCATAGCAAAGGAATTTATTGCTGTCCCCGACCAAGATGAGACTAATTTTTTTTTTTACTGTTACCTTTGGCCTCCCCTCTCTATATACAGGTATTACTGGTACCGGAAACCTCTCCACTCATCCTGTAGCCTGGAAGTTACAAGTAAGCAAGCTGAGTTGGGGACCAAAAAGTTTTAAATTCCTCCTCTCCGATAAAGGAAGTTAATCAAGCATTGGTTGTATTCCCTGTATGCCAGACAACTGATCCCTATGACTTTGTAACAGGCTGTGGAAACCTAGGCTGGCAGCAGG
>NW_006296048.1:420294-421898 GCF_000327345.1 Myotis davidii
ATACAGCCACAATAATAAGTATATCTGTTAGGAACCAATACCAAATCTATAATAATAAAAGTGTAATATGCTAATTAGACTGGACATCCTTCCGGACGACCTTGTGGTCGAAGCTGGGGCTGAGAGGAAAGCCCGGGTCCTGGTTGCCAGAGGGAAGCAAGTGCTGGCAGTCGCGTGAACGAAGGCCTATCTTGCATGAATTTTGGTGCATCAGACCTCTGGTAAGGTAATAATAGGATATCCAGGCTGCCCTGAATTAAATGAGTTCTACTGTTCTGAGTGGAGCTCTGTCACCTGGGCTACCTGGATGTCCACAGGGAGGACAGGGAGATTAGAAAAACTACCAGCCCCCACCACCTGCCTGCCTGGGAGTTGCAATCCTGTGTGTCTCACCATTTTCAATGTCACTGAGACCAGATTTATCACAGGTTTAACTGTGGGCATCCAAATTGATGGAAGAGGGAAAGACCCTGGAAGAATAATTCTAGTCAAAGCAATCCCCTTCTGCCCAGACACCCCTAAGGTTACTAATCAATCAGGAATAAGACTCTCAGCCCACCGAGGATTAAAAACAAAGCTACAGACCCTGCACAAAAAAACAGATGCACAAATTAATCAGACCTAGCCAGTCCTAGCAGAATCCTGCTGGCTATGCTTTCCTCTACCACCTCACATCTACCCTGCCCCTTATGAAAATACCAATGTTATCATGAATCAGACCACTGACCCAGACCAAACTGAGCGTCTGCCAGTCCAGATCCCCAGACCTGCTATAATCTAACTTCTAGCAAACCAGGCACCACCCCCATAGGAATATCAAGTTGTAATCTAACACCACCAATAAACCATATAACTTGTGCTCCAAATGAAACTATATGGATCTGCAAGCCAAATGCTTACAAATGCTTGCCCTCTGAAGGAAGTGGTACTTATTATCTAGCTTGGCCCTTACCGGGCATCACTCTATATGGAGAAGAATTATCACAAAGACCTCCAGGCCCTAGCCCTCATACAAAGCGGGAGATACAGTTGATCCCCTTAATACTTGGGGTCATAGGAAGCCTATCCCTTTCAGGTGCATCCTGGGGTGTACATCAAGCAGCAATACAAAATTTAGCGTGGGACACTGCACAAGACCTCCTCCAGGTCTCATAAGCTTTAGAGAATCTACAGGACCAAATTAACTCCCTAGCAGAGGTAGTATCATAAAACTGGCAAGGACTGGACCTCCTTGCTACCAAGGAAGGAGGAATTTGCCAGGCACTGAGGGAGGCATGTTGTTTCTATGCTAATCAATCTGAAGTAGTATAAGACATAATAAAAAAAAAACCTATAGGACAGAGCTAAGGACCGAATGACTAGCCAGAAGTGAGCAAGCTACTGCTTAAGGACTTCTACTTAGTCATCTCACCACATGGTTACTTCCTTTCTTACCCTTGCCTCAGCATTCCTCTTAGTAGTCATCTTTGGGCCATGCTTACTCAACTGTTTAACCCGATATATCTCCTCCAGATTAGAGACATTCAAGCTCCAAATGGTGCTACAAGCCAGGATGCAGAATTACCATTATAACTCCCTCAGGGAAGATGAAGAAGACTCAAGCT
>NW_006296048.1:421992-430742 GCF_000327345.1 Myotis davidii
TCCCCAACTCCTGAGTCTTCTATAATCCCTAAGGCTATGGCTAGCTTGAGGAGCAAGAGGGGGGAATGAAAGGGAAAATAAGACATTGGGGGGGTGGGGAATGTAGCTATCTGAATCTGTACCAGTAACTTGCATTCTGACTCACACTCTTGCTAACCAATAATTAACTCCATTCTTATGCCTGTCCTGCCATGCAGAACCTGTTCCTGGAATACTCCCATTTTACAGAGGCCATAAACCATGAACCATATACAATCACCAGGGGGTTAGCAGCACTGGCACCAGACAGGCCAAGCCTCTGAGTGTAATCTCACTTCCCCATCCCAAATCACAGGGGGCTGTAAAGCCTGGAAGCCTGATCCATAGTTGAGGGACAAAGAAACTAAGGGTATAAAGGGAAAGCTTCATTCATATTCATTACTCAGGATTTGGAGACTGACTCCCCTGAGTCACGGCAATAGTGCCTCTGCACTAAAGGCTACTTTTCTGAATACCATGTGAGACCCCGGCTGATTAATCTCCCATGCCGCCTGGCAGCTTTATCAGCAACACCACCATGACCTGAAATGAATAGCCAGCCCCTCTACCTTCATACCTCTGCACACAAATCTTATATTAACTTTTATTTAAACACTATACTTTCTGAAAAAGCATGCATAAAGTTTTTATTTTCTAGAAGTTTAGTGACAGGCTATTCCAATAAGGACAAATACAATCATATTATGCACAGACTTATTTTTTTTTTAATGTCAAATTTTCCTCTTCTTACACCTACATGGCACCAAAACTGGAAAAGGATTGGGAATCTAAGTATATTTTCATTTAAAATGCAATCTGATAAGTACCAAACCCACAGAGCTCAGGTTTACATAACATTCTGTGCCAGCTGAAGACAGAGTTCTCAACACATGAATCTCAATCATTTATTTATTATTTAATTTACACACATTTAGTAAAATTCAGTAAAAGAACCAGGTTCTCCTAAAGGTGGCCATTCCTATACTTTTTTCAATTAGAGAATTTTACTTAACCCCAATCAAGCTCATATTACATCTGACCACATTCTCTGCTGAAAGCAAACAATACAACTCCTCTAACAAGGCAATATACACACCTATTAGAAATATACTGAAGGAAAGATACATTTATAGAACTTAATTTGGAAAGCATTCCGGGAACAAAAATCCAAGGTCATCATTTATTCAGAAGAACTTCATTTTTATGATTTATATTTTGTATAAATTGTACATAAATATCAATTTTGAATTTGCAGGCTAATGTTTTAAATTAAAACCCAAAGCCTCCAGATATCATGAATTAAATAAAAGGATATCCAAAGAGAAAAATGGTATGTTTGGAAAGAAATTATGTTTTCTTCTTTGAAATTTCTGAAAATAATTCTACAATATAACTTTTAAGTCAAGCTAGTCATTTCTATCATAACACAAGGATGAGTTAGATATTTGTCACAAGAGAATGTTTTCCTCCTTCTGTGGTTGGGGGAAAAGTCACTTAGAGATAAAATGAGTTTGTATCTGTAAGGAAGATAGATATCAATTGTAATTAGCCCCATCGGACTTCATAAAAACACTGAATAAATTAATAAATTATGGTTGAATGAATTTATTGGATAAACTTCAATCAGGTGTTTAGTTTCCTTTACAAGATTCTTTTTCTAGACAAAAAAAAAAAAAGCATGACAGGACAGTACTGCCTGGGTTGTGATTTTTGTTGCTTTTTCTGTAATTGATTTTAGAGAGGAAGGAAGGAAGTGGGGGGAGGTTGGAGAGAGAGAGAAACACCAATTGGTTGCTTCCCATATGCACCCCAACCAGGGATCGAAACTGCAACTCAGGTATGTGCCCTTACCAGGAATTGAACTCATGACCTGCCGGTGCATGGAAAGATGTTCCAACCTACTGAGACCAGGGCTTGTTGTTTTTTAGTGCACAGGGGATATTTTACATTAATATTATTTCTCATAATCTTCCAAAATGACCACTGGGAAGAGTGTTAATAAGCTTTTTCAGAACCTTTTTGCATTGATTTCCTCTTTTTCCTGACAAATGGTGTAGCTTTCTTCTAGCTCTTCAGCCATTTGTGAGAGTTTAAGAGTTTGCAAGTCACATGTATAACTTGTGTTTCTGGACCTTGAAGGTAGAGTAAGAAAAGTGATAAAATAGCAAAAATCTACCCCAATAGTGCTCTACTAAGACACACAAAAGCATAAAGGAATATAAACTGAGCTTTAATAGCCCCAAAAGTGAAAATTGATACTTTCATGCGCTGTGTCGATAACATCTACATATGAGTCATGGAACACCACCGAAGGCTGCTCCCACGTGTGAAGGCATAGCATTTCACCATGTCTGACAACATCTCCAGGCTCATGACTACTGATGCACATCAGAGATGCATTATTTAGTAGGGGTGCTACTAAACCAAAAATTTTCTATGCATCTTTTAATAGGCTATCAAACTTTTTCCCCTAACTAATCATGTTCAGTCTTAAATAATGTAAAATCTTCAACTTTTATCAAAAGCAAGGCATTTGAATTTAAAGCCTCTGGAACAAGAGTGTTTTACCATCTTAACAAAGCAAGTGGTTAAAAGAAGGGGGTGGGAAGGTGGGAAGAGATCAACCAAAGGACTTTGTATGCATATATGCATAACTCATGGACACAGACAATACTGTCAATAATATAGATTTTTAAAAAGGAAAACTAAGAGACTACACTTTCCACAGTTAACCAAAAGCGGCTAGAAAAACTAACTGGGCACATCTCATCAAAGGTAATAATCCAATCCATTCTTTGACCTCCAAATCTTCCTCCAAACAGGCCTGCTGGACAATCTCAGCCCAAACTCATGTGCCCTTCTTACCCTTCTTACCCTGCTGGGCACACGCTGTCTGGCCCACAGAACTCGCACAAAATCATATACCCACTGCTATCATCTGCACAATATTTTCATCAGTATTTTCTGTCATCTCCCATGGCAAACATACATTCTCAGGGAAAAACTGTAATGTTTATGTGATGTGTCTCCCACTATAATGTTTATGCCCCTCTGTTTTAGGCAGGAAAATGTGCATAAAAAGCTAGAAGGCCCCCTTTATTAGGAAACTAGCAGTTGGAATAAAAGCCACAGCTTTTACATAAAAAGCATTATATTTTGACTCCTGTCACATAACTGAGAAAAGAAGAACTTTCTGAAAAGAAACTGGATAGAAACCACAAAGGAAAGTACCTGTGGTGACGAAGGGCAGAATGGGGGCAAACAGGTTTATTTCTGCTTAAAGTCATAAGACTGGATTAAATGGACCCAGTTCATATACTCAAAGCAGAAAGTGAGCCCTGTCACCCCAAAGTCAGGTGAGCCCTCTAAGATATCACAGGTGTGCCCATAGGCCAACACAGTCAGCAAGACCCACCCTATGATGACCAGAGCAGCCTGAGAAGAGGGCAGGTCTTCATTATATTTGCTCTTTTAGACCCTCTGTGGACGGAAGACAAAAGGCTGGAAGTCTGACACCCCACCCTATGCAGGACACTCTAGAAAGCTGGTACCCAAAGAGACCCCCCTTCCTCTCAGGCCCAGGGCTGCTCACCTGACTCTGGTGTCAAAACAAGTGCAACCTCCAGGCCCACATTCCGCCACTGCACATCAACACTCCTGCCAGGCTGGGGTAAGTCTCCCTTGTGGCATTACCCCATTGCCACCTCAGCAGAGGCCCAGGGCACCTTCTGGGGACATCAGCTTTTCAGGGCTCAAACCAGGGGCATGAATAACCAGCTTTCAGCAAACACATGACAACAGCTCTAATCTCTTGGCTGCAAAGATGTATGAGAGCCATGAGGGGTTATACTGCACAGAGTCAACAGTCCTTGGCTGTGCTCAGCCACTGAGACTGAGGAGACCTCACTGAGTATTTCTGAATTTGGGAAGTGATTCATGTGCATGTGATATTTTACAGTTCTCACAGAGGCTCCTAGTAACTCGTAAGGGTAGGTCAGTCAGGAATTACAGTTCTCACATAACAAGATTAGGCAAAGGAAGAGCAGAAAGAAGCTTAAAGAACACATTTACCGGCACACTTGGTGTAAGCCTTGGTTACCAATGACACCCAGGTCAGGGAGAGTGCCATTCCGGTGCAGACCCATAAAGGTGTTTGCGCTCATGGTGGTGTTCTAAAGAAAGCTGACATTAGAGATATCTAAGCTTAGTTATCTCTCATTAATGAGACCCGAATGGGAGTGGAGAGTGCAGGGGCTTAATGGAATTGAGGAGATTCAAGGAAAGATTAAGTCAACTTTACCAGAACCCTATCATAATTTGGGGATAAGTTCTTAAGCCTAAATCAGGACAGGTGGCCAAGACCTTGCTTATTCAATATTATTTTTTTAAATAGCTTAAAACTGCCCACTAATGGAAGAGATTGCTCTTGGTTTGGTTGCCTAAAACATGAAGCCACTGACCTATGTTGAAGGACCATAACAGACCATTCCCCTATTCAAATAAAAATAGAAAATATGTATCATAGATTTTTAAAAAAGGAAAAAAAAATAACCAGAAAGATGTGTAAACATTGGAATTACATTCAGCAAGATGCTGACACTGGGCAGCCAGGAAGAGTAGGGTCTGAGGGAAGAGCAGACTCAAATCTCCACTGAAAGCTCCTTCTCAGAAGTGTTCATTGAGTGGGATGGCAGGTGCACTGGCAACCCTTTTGAAATCTCTCTCTCCTTGCGTGTGCTTCCTTTCTTTCTCCTCCTCCTCTCTGTGTGTGGAAAGTACCTTGTCTGTCTATCCATATTTCTCTAACTCTCAACCTCTCCATGACAATAATGCATGTCCTTTTTAATTTTCTTTCTTTCTAAGGAGGACAGGGGAAGGAAACAGAAACAGAGAGAAAAATATACTTAGACATTATTCTGTGATTAACTTACAACTCTGTATTTGCCAGTACAGACTCTTTGAAACAACTCACCAAGTGTGCATTATATATGTTATTACTAAAATATAAAATCAAGAAGAAAATTCTGATTGGTTTGAGGGCTCTAACTCATATTTGCATACAAGTATCTGAAAATTAGCCAAGGCAATGACAAAACACATGAGAAGAACACAATTCAGATTCTCCCATCTAGCATTCTTGTGTGTACTGCAATTACAGGGCAAGCTTTCAAAAACAATTCCTTCTTTCTCACCACATCCAAATGTGACTGAAAGTGCACATTCAAAAGGAGACGTCATAACCAATGTTATCTACATGTGAGCCCACTTATGACACCTAAGCAATCATGTCCAAGAGTCTGGGCTCAGAGAATGACAGGTTGTCTTCTCTCGGCCTTATTTTTATAAAGCTGCACTTTTGAATCCAAACACCCTTTTGAATTATTTTGACCTGAGATACCCATGTATTATGCATTGAATTGTGTTTCCAAACACACACACACACAAACAAACAAAAATGTTGAAGCCCCAGTAACTCAGAACATGACCTTATTTGGAGCTAGGAACTTTACAGAGGTAATTATTTAAAATGAGGTCATTAGTGTGGGCCATAATCCACTATGACTGGGATCCTTATAAAAAGGGCAGTTCACACAATGTTTGCATACAGTAATGATGTGATGGGACCATACATCTGTGTGGATTAAATTCAAGTTCATATTCTGATGCATCTTTGCTACATACAGGGCATACAAGTAGTCCAAGCAGCAGAGACTGGGGCTTCTTTCCATGTTAAGTAAAACTTGTCATATGTTAATTCATTCAACATTTACTGAATACAATGCTGTAACTTATGTCAGGGATTGGCAAACTTTTCTTGTAAACAGCCAGAGAGTAGGTATTTGAGGCTCTGCAGGCCATGTAGCCATTGTCACCACTACTCAACAATGGCCACTGCTGTGGTTGTGAAAAGCAGCTGCAGACAGTACATGAAGGACTGGGTGGGCTGTGCCAATAATAGGGCCAGATAAGGCATAAGGGTCATAGTCTACTAACCTGATTTAGACGATGTAGGTATTTGGAGCCCTGCCCTAAAGAGGCTCACTAGGGCCTGTGAGACAGAGTGTGAAGGTGAGGAAGAGGGGCCACACCGGCATCCTAAATATATAATCTTGGCAAAAAAGACAGTGAAAAATTGGAGGATGACAACAACAACAAAACTAGAACAAAACACACACACATACACACACACATTAAAAAAAAAAAAAAAGGAAAGAGAAAAATAAAGAGCCAGAAAGAAAAATTCATCACTGGTGGTAGGGTTCACAAGCCAACATTCAATATCACAGTTGACACTAATATTATCCTATCTAATAAAGAGGTAATATGCAAATTGACCATCACTCCAACACACAAGATGCCATCCCCATGTGGACACAAGATGGCCACCACAAGATGGCCAGCAGGGGAGGGTAGTTGTGGGCAATCAGACCAGCAGGGGAGGGCAGTTGGGGGCAACCAGGCCTGCAGGGGAGGACAGTTAGAGGTGACCAGGCCAGCAGGGGAGGGCAGTTAGGGGCAATCGGGCCGGCAGGGGAGCGGTTAGGCATCAATCAGGCTGGCAGGCAGAAGCAGTCAGGGGCAATCAGGCAGGCAGGCAGGCAGGCAAGTGGTTGGGAGCCAGCAGTCCTGGATTGTGAGAGGGATGTCCAACAGCATCGTGCCAGTTTAACTATATGTTTCAAATACAATTTTTAAAAATCCCTGTGAAAAGCCAAACAACCTACAAATGGGTAAAATAATAGGTCTTTAAACCTTGCCCCAAAATGGGGAGAGAAGGTGTTAAATCCTCACTTCAGCACAGGCTCTATGAGCCATCTAATATTGCAAGGTTATAAGGTGAGAGTAACGGACAGATTGGTGCAGTCATGAAAAGTCCCTGGGCAGAAACACGTGGTCCTTGCACCCATACACTGTGCACATCAATTTTAACAAGCCTACGTGTGATTTACTGCCCCTGATCCTCGCATTAAAGATTTTCAATATCTTTTAGCAGTTTGATAAAAGCTGTTAAAATTAAATTCCAAACACAAGGCACTCATCCACACCTTAGGAGGCAAAGGTTATACTAATGTGGTCTCTCTTTATAGTCTTACCAAAGAGCAGAGGAAGTCTTTCGGACTACTTATACAAAAGTACTAATCCAAAATCACAAAGGGGGATTTCCTCCCTTACTTCTCTCTCTCTCTCTCTCTCTCTCTCTCTCTCTTTAAGTTCAATCAGTACAGATATGGCAGTATGTTTGTTCTGCTGCTTAGAACATCCACTTACTGCAACCCCAGAAATAAAACCACCCCCAATCTGCTTAAGGAAAGCCCTCAGTGGGCCCAAATGCCCATATATCATATGTATGCACAAAGATTGATCAAAATTAATATTGCATTGCATTACTGGGAACCCATAAAGAGACCACCCAGTAGCTCAAATACTTGAGATAAAATACCTCATCTGATTGTTATACCTGTTTAGTTACTTGTTTAAAACAACAAGCACCAAAATATTCAAGACCCTCAGCTTTCATTCAGAGATTTTAAGATTATTTCTTTAAATAATTTGTCATTTTCCTGAGGTCAACAGTCCATAGTGCTTATTT
Source organism: Myotis davidii (assembly GCF_000327345.1). Taxonomy (NCBI): domain Eukaryota; kingdom Metazoa; phylum Chordata; class Mammalia; order Chiroptera; family Vespertilionidae; genus Myotis; species Myotis davidii. The sequence continues at coordinate 429,602 of NW_006296048.1, forward strand.
ATTCACTAAGAAAATACTATAAAGGATGTTTACATACTGAGTATATGCAGTATGTAGATATTAATTAAATATATAATGCATAAGATATATGAAGGCACATACAGCTGTCCCCACTGTGGTCAACTGAACTTGGTCAGTATTCCCCACATAAATGAGCAGCTCTTATATACTAGTAAGTTACCTAAACACACACACCATCAAACTAGCCGAGTGTGGGGAGGAAAGAGGTGGGACACATCTAAAATGACAGCCACAGCAATGATAACTCAAGATTTTAGAAAATAAAAAAATATTTCCATTCCCTATGGGCCTTGAGCTTACTCAGCACAGAGCTGGTCCCCAATCAACAAAACTGGAAAAACAAACCCATTCCTAGGTCTTGTTTGCCTTTATGAATGTTTAAACCATGGTCACATCACCATGCCCGAGACTGGCCCAGGCCCCACCGCAGGAAGCAGCTCCTCCAGGTGTCCTGGTTCCTCCTCTTCAAATGGACGACCAGCCATGGCCGCCAGCCCACCTGGACATCTCCATCCACATGCAACCTCTCTCTATAAGGACACACACACACGAATTTCTGTGAACCAAACAAGACCTCTTTATTTTCCAAAATTATAAATCTACAAGTTATCATAACTGGCTGATGTAAGTAACCAGAGGCAAAATGTCCATGTGACCAACTTCCCCTGCTATCCTCCAACAATCAATCCAACATGCTTTCTGCTAAATTTCGTACAAAAACATAGTCATTTATGCCCTGCAAATGTAGATGTCAAGGCAAGTATATTGACCAGGGTAAGGTGAGAGACAAGGCACAAGTACAGAGAGAACATTCTCCAGGCCAATAGTCAGCCTCACCCCTGCATGGGATGGATGGTGGTTATAGGGGGTCTGGGAGCCTCATTCTCTATTTGTGTGGTGCCAGTGAAGGACCTGACCCTACCTTCCCCCAGCTGTCTGCTCAGGTAACTGACACCTGTAGCATTAGAGGAACTGCCAAAACACAGAACAAATCCTACTGCTCTAACTTCACATAACACAGGACTGGCAATTGTGCTTGGAATAATAGGGCACTTATATGTATTTAAATATAAATATAAGAGACTTAAAAAGTCACAGTGCTATTAGCTAAAAAAGAAAA
>NW_006296048.1:431069-450742 GCF_000327345.1 Myotis davidii
ACCCCAGCATCTGCCTCTTTGCTGATTTTACCTATTCTACTTCCTAAGTCTCCCTCCTCCTGTCTGTAACATGCTCATGCCCAGAATCTAACTCCATAATCTGTGCCAAACAAACCACCACCGCCATCACGTGATATCAGTTAGGAGCCTGAGGGGCTGCTGTGCATGAGGCTTACTTAGCATAAAGGAATTAACTTTTAAAGGTTGGCACAAAACATACAGAAACAAAAGTAAACAAGGGAGTTATGAGTAGTTTGATATAGATAATCATAGATAATACTGCCAACCCCAGCTTCTATGGCATTTACTCCAGGTAGAAAAACTCAGAATTGTTGTGTCTAATTTAGAGAGAAATTAAAAAGGGATTAGGTAAAGGTGTACATTTTGAAAATGAAAATCTTATGCAGTTAAAAGCTAATTATACTGATTATACACAAATATAAATTGTTGGTAGCATACAGTTGTAGAAAATGAACCTAGCAAACTATAATATCAAAACACTTACAGCATTTACATTGGTTCAAATATGAGTCAATTATAATTTTGATCGTGGCTTTTCTAATACACTGTTTGAGCATCTTTTTTCTTCCTATTAAATCTAAATGGTAACTAGACCCTGTGGACAAAGGCAACTCAGGAAGGAACCCAGGAAGCGGTGGAGTTCTGGCAGAGGAGCCTGGATTGTCAACCAAATAACCAGGCAGAACTTTCATCCCTAGAAGTTCTCCTGAGTCAGAAGCTACCGTTTTAAAATTTTGGTTATTATTAAAAGGTTATTATTGCCTGTGTTGACCCCCACCCCCCACCAGTTCCACACTCAATGCATTTGCCTGTGTAGTTCCAGCTCGAGTTCTGTACCTGCCCCTTTCTAATTAAAAAGGTAGTAGTTAACAGCTGGGCAATCGAAAACTACAAAATGCTAGGTGAATAATATTAGTAGACGAGAAAAACTCTCCCCTAAAGGAAGCAGAACAGGAAGAGCAAGGATAATATGAAGTGGAGTGGGAAAAACTGTGGGAATATGTCCAAAGCATGTTGTTTTGGAACAAACAAAAAAAATAGGAGAGTTATAAGAAACTATCCCCTAAATACTAAGGAGCTATTAACAGATGCAGCCAATCTATATTTGCTGATGCATAAATATATCCAAGGTGCACTGGCAGAACAGTATGTATAGTAAGAAATATTTATGTGGGGGAGTGAGAGGGGGTGTTTAAAAAGCTCATATAGGTACAGAGGTTTCTGGAAGGATGTCCACTCCTAAAAAAAAGATGATTGTGTTTTCCCTCCATGGGAGGGAAGGGGAATGGTATTCAGGGTATTTCTTTATTTTATTTTATACTTTACAGACTTTCTTTTTCCATGACCATGAACTAGATTTGTAATTTTTAAAAAAATAAACATAAAAAACTGAGGCTGTAATGGAACAGAAAACTTTCAGAGCAGGGCAGGTGCAAGGCTTTCAAGATTTGTTCTTTTTAATAAGAAGGAAAGAAACAAAACATGGCTAAAAGTCCCCTCACTCACAGTGAGTAAGTACACTCCAAATGTAACATGGAGAAGCTTTGTTTTTCCGGATACCATTACATACTGAATGAAAGCTACAAAATATCTATAATAATAAAAGCATAATATGCTAATTAGACCGGACATCCTTCAGGGCGACCTTCTGGACAAAGCCGGGGCTGCCAGGGAATCCCGGGTCCCGGGTGCCAGAGGGAAGCCAGTGCCGACAGCCAGGAAAAGCAAGGCCTACTCTGACACGAATTACATGCATTGGGCCTCTAGTAATTTCCATAATTAGAAGCCTTTCCATTTGTTTGGTGATTTCTAGTTAAGATGGAAGCTGTAGTGCTGGTAACAAAAGGCATCAAAAGGCAAACAGGTGACATCCTGAATATGAATGATGAGAGGGCCAGCTGGCTGGCATTAATAAAAGCAACATACACAACACTGTTTAATGCCCAGCACCAGCTTGAAGAATGAGGTCCTCCATGAGATCCCCCAAAAGTTCCAGATCTTTGACAATGTCCCGATGTAAAACACTGCACCAAATAGGAGAACTGCGGCCTGCAGGCGTGACATGACTTGCTCAAGCTTAAGTGTCATGCACTAAATAAGGCTTTCCCCCTGGTTGCTTGTACTGACCACATTGCCTATACTCATCATGTATGCATGGAAATGCTAAAGGCATGGTATTTCAGCTGCAGTACCAGAAAGGATTAGTAAGTCAATTTTTGCTAAGGTCAGCTCTGGGCTACCTTTGTGAGTGAGTGGCACTGGGCATGATGGTTGGGGCTTGGGCACTGGGGCCAGACAATGGGCATGAGTCCTGATTCTTTCTTTTCCCAACATAGAAAAGTTAGTTAATCCTTTCTGTCTGTTCCTAGTGACCTCAGGGGTAAACTGAGGCTAATAGTGATAAGGATTCCCAACTTGACAGTGGTATTAAACTGATAAGAACATATACTACACTTGATCTTAACCAATAGGCCGAGAAGCGATTGACAGAGTTATTGAAAGGACTAAGATAATAAAGCACTTAGTACAGTAGCTGGTATAGAGTCAAGGCTCAAAATTATGTTACCTATTATCCTAAACACATCCATCAAGTCTGCTACACTGTTCATTTCTTGAGGTCAGCAACCAACGTGTAGAAAATACTCAATATATTTGTTTTAATTATTATATTTTCTATTAATTCAATTGGAAAGGATGATGTGGAAAGGGAAACAGATGTGTGACACCTGCTGGAATTTAGAAGATACTGTGCTGGACTTTTCTAAATATAATCTAACAATCTCCACATGAGCTGTGTGAGTAGACATTACACAGATCAATGGACCAAGTTTGGGCAGGTTCTTCCTCCCAATAACTCATTTTATTTTTATGACTCATAAATATTCAAGCGATAAAAAAGAACTCACTATCAGAGGCCTGCCACAGATTTTGGAAGTTCCACAATGAAGCATCTATTAACATTTAGCTCAATCCCATCCACAAGTGTTAGTTTAATTACAAGCGATTGTGTGTACAGGCCTTGTGGTGGAGAACAGTCACAGGGACAGAGAATTTCCTAATTGTGTGTTTGAATTCACTACAATGCTTTGTCACTAGGGTTTCTGCCCTTTAGAAATAATGTGCTTTGTTCTCACAAGTGCACCTGCCAACTGGAAAGAAAGCCAAGCAGACCTTTGCTGCAGAGTTGTGCTGCCCTCTAGTGGGCTCTGCCAACACAGTATTTCTAAAGAAGCACAGAGCAATTGGGGAGGAAAAAAGCATGTGAAATAAGCAAGAGAGAGAAGGCCAGAAACAAATTAATGTAAGGAGAAGAAACAGAAAAAGTTAACCGAAGAAAATATAAAATGATTCTCTCCTAAAAAATGCAACTGTATTTTATGGGCATCAAATATTCAAGTTCACAGGCATAAAATACTCAAATCCCATAAATGTAGACATGTCTACACATATCTAAAACTTTTACCTACTGAAAACTTTGGCAAAATGTATCTGTATCGATATGCGTGCAATATAAAACAAACACACACACACACACACACACACACACATTTATTGCACCCCACCATTCTTATACTGAAAAAAACAGTGGCAATTCAAAGTCCACAGAATACAATGGCTGTATTAATCTGGTAGACAAAGAAAACAAAAAAATAATTTGAACATTGTGGGGAGGAGGAAAGATGGAGAGTAAACATAACTAGGCTATATGATTCTTCATTTAAAATGCAGTCATTTACCAGGATTCAGAACTGATTAAGAAATATTTGACTGAAATTTAAGAACAATTAAAACTCAACAGGAAGTCATGAAGCTACCATTAAGGACTTGTCATGCTTTCTTTTTTACTACATATTAAAACTATACCAAGAATTAAGATGAAATATGAATAAAATTTCAATAAATACATATCTATCAACATTTGAATCTACAAACAAAATGAACAAGCAGAACAGACTCATAGATACAGAGAACTTTTTGTTGGTTGCCAGGTGGGAAAGGGGTTGGGGGGAGGGAGGAGTGAAGGGTTTAAGAAATACACATTAGTTGTTAGACAACAGTCATCATGGGGATGAAAATACTACATAGGGAATATAATAAATAATATTCTAATAACTAGGTGTGGTGCTGGATGGGTGCAGGATTTATTGTAATGACCATGTATTAAGTTATGTAATGTCTGGTCACTGGAGTGTACAAAAAAATAAAATAAAATTTTACCAAAAATTAGATTTGCTCCCTAAATTCGTAAGTAGTAAAATTTCATTTATAAAACTCAAATCAATTTTGGGGCAGGGATCAAAATAGGGAAATCAAGCCATGTTTTAGGATTATTCCCCATATTGATAAGTGGCTAACCATAAAAGGCGAAAGATTTATGCGATCTGAAGAGAAACCAGGGTATATAAGTGGCTAACTATAAAATGTTCAGTACATCTACATAGTAGGAAACAGTTATGTCATCTGAGATACCTTACAAATGCTATTATGACACCTTTAATAATTTTAATGACAACATTCTAAAATAAAATATAACTATTTTAACATCACAGACCTATTTCCTCTGGAAAGCACCACAGGCACAGTCTTGCCCTAGGTTCCTGCAATTATGCTCAATCACAACCTGGCAGTGACCTCTGCTGGATATTCTGTGAATAACACCCTAAAAATACAAAAGTATTGACTTTCATTTCTGAGTATTTTGAAATAAAAATACCACAGAACAGCTCAATTATTTAGTCTTATAACAGCCCCCTCAACCTGGTTTTACTAAACAGTTGAAAGAAAAGCTTAGGCTTTCATTGGGTTGGTTTTGTTTGATTTGGAAATCAGTTATAAACTGATTTATAACAATCCACAAACATCTTTTTCTTTGTATTCATGATTCAGAATTCTCCCTCCAGGGAAAATAAAATAAATTATTTCATAATTCTTAGAAGAGAAATATGAAATATTAAATATGATTATATTGTTATTTTAAATAATATTTCTTACTAGGCTTAAAGTCCTCATGCCTTTTAGCATATTTAAAATGTTCTCTGGTTTCAAATTCATTCTAGTTATGAAACAAGATATAATTAGGCATAAAATGGTTAAATAAAGTTGATACAAAACCTCTGAAGAAGTGTGCACAGGAAAATAAAGTATATATTATGACCACCACTCCTTTTACTACTCATAGGAACATGTTTTTCAACCAGTGATGTTCAACCATTTCATCTCATGGCACACAGAAACTAATTACTAAAATGCTAAAGCACACTAAAAAATATATTTTATGACAGTCTTACCACAAAAATAGGTATAATTTTGATTCATTCACACTAAACGGCTATTGTGTTGGCTGTTGTCATTTTTTTATTTGACCATGTAAGAGAAAACAGGTCAGTGCCCCTGGCTAGCCAGATACTGCATGTTTTAAAAATTCTTTCAGCACACTGGTTGAAAATGGCTGTTTTAAATAAACAAGACTGAAGCAGCCCATCAGTGTGGGGGAGGGTGCAGAGTAAGATCAGATCTAGGCTTCTCCACTCAGCAGGAGCCTCTGTTTCCTCAACTGTAAAGCAGAGGAAACAACAGTGACAGATCAAGTTGTTATGAGAATCCACATATATACCTCGCCAAGCACGTATCTCAAACTTGACAAACTAGACTTTATATGAAAACATCCATATGGAGAGACGACAAACGACAGACAACAGACGTCCCTCCACTTACCTCCACAAGACATTCCAAGGTTCTATGTTGAGGGCCAAAGTCAATCCTAACCTCTTGGACTAGCATTCTTTGCCTTCCTCTTGTCCAATTTAAGAAAGAACAAAGTGAGTTCCAGCAATTAGCATAGACACTGCTCAAGACAGTGAGGGACCCAGAAGTATCCCTGCCCCATCCTGGCCCAGGAGGTTTCATAATTCTAGGTGCCCTCAAAAATCCTCCACTAAAAGGCATTTGTAGTGAGGATAATTTGAGAACATCAATCCAGATTTTAAATGTACACTTCCCCTTGATCCAGCAATTCCATGGCCAGTTATATATTCTGCAAAATATATTCAAACAAGTTCAATACAGTGTTGTTTTTTACGGAGAAAAAAGAGGATGAAGACAGAAACGGTGACATTGCATAAATACGGAATACTCTGATCATTGAAAAGAACAGAATGTGCTCATCAAGAAAGAGACCCAAATTATGTATTAAAGTTAGTTTACCTGCAGAAGCCTTTCTGTAAACTTAAATTTTCTATAGCAATGCACCATGAAAAATGTTATTCATGATTAATTGTGGGGATTGAAATGGAAATGGAAATGGTAGGGCACTTCTATCTTCTTCCTTACCTTCTCCGGTGATGTATGACTTCGTCATCATGAGCACACTGTATTTTATAATTACACAAAGTCCAAAACTGAATTCTCACCTGTGTTAAAAATATCTGAAGCCAATGAGGAAACAACAGAAGCCGAAGCTGCCATGCAATGAAATCAGCCAAGCTGTACTCAGGCCTGCCAGAGCTCAGAGAGGCTGTGTGGTAGTAAGGTTTGGGCCAGTCTTTGCCTCTTCAGCAGAAGGCATAGTCCTCCCTGGGCTAACTTTTGAACAGGAGGGATCTAAGAGTACTTGAGTTCTATATTCTAGTCCAATCTTTCACTTAACAGTGGCAGGTTAAGTAATGATAACATGCACTACATAAGAGTCTCAGGGCCTCTAGATTCTCCTTAGAAGATCGTGTCCTGGAGATACTGGGCATGCACGGGAAACAGAGGACAGCAGGGCCATTCAGAAAACATATTGCCCTCCCCCTTCCTCCCGCACCCCTGGCTCCAAGGGCCTTGGGCCTTGTATGCCCATGGGTGGGTGGCCATGAAAAGTGCTGGGCAAGCTTGGATGCAATTCCTCACCTCTGTGTCTGCTCCCTCGTCTATAAAACAGAACAATGAAACACTGCTGGTAGGCAGGTGCCGTCTGGGAACGGCTCAGCAGGTGATCACTGACTGAACCTTAATCCTGCCCTGTGTAACATTAAGAGTATGTTTATGGTGTGTTGAGAGGAGGGGAAAGGAGGGCAAGATGTGCTGCTCATGTGCTCAAAAGAAACAGAGAAGTACTGAGGTCCCACCTACAGCTGGGCAGACACCTACAGGAGCAAGTGTCCTTGGCTGGCAAGCATATAGAAGCCCTTTCCCACACAGCTGTGAAAAAGATTGAATGGCACTGCCTAAGTTCCATACAAATATCAATCGTTTCTTGAGAAAACCCTGTGCGTAGGCCCCAGCACCCACCCAATGGTCCCAGCCTTTCCTTGCCTCCTCCAACCCTGGCACTGAGAATTGTCTCTCACTGCCTCTGTATCATCCACCTGTCTCTCCACCCATCTTTCCAGCTACCCTGTAAATACGTTCAGCTATCACCAAACTTCCCAAAATTCTTCTTTTGCTTTCAACTCCCTCCCCCAAAACCAACCTGTGCTGGATCCTCTTCCCTCTTCAGCCACAACCCTACTCAGCCATATCCCACTCTGCAATTTCGAATTCCTCACCTGCCCTTCCCTCTGCAGACATGTAGCCACGGTTTGTTCTCCCCTTGTCCACTCCCAGCAGAGGATCCAGCTCTCCACAGGACCTCCATCTAAAAGAACACCTCAGAGGGTGCCCACCCACAGGGGCTGGCCTTGAATGCTAGAGGCCCTCTTACCTTCATACCCCCTACACTCTCCCTAGACAATTGCTTCTGTTCCTTGGTCACACCCAAGGTAATTTCTCCAGCCCAGATTTCTCCTCTGAGCCCCAAATCTAATGACCTGCTCAATATAGAAATTTGAGGGCCACACAGCATATCCACTCACAGAGTGTCCAAATGTCCCCTTGTGATCACCCCCTCAGGTTCAATCTCATCCCCTTCTCTGTTGCACCAGCCAGAAACCTTGAGGCCAAAAAGGCTGACACCCTTCTCTCCTACGCCCTGGAGGAGTCATTCACCAAGACCTGTCAATTCCCCTCCTAAATGGCATCACTCTCAAATCCATCCTCTTCCCTCTCCTCTTCTCTCTCTAAATCCAGGAACCTCTTAATTGGCTTAATGACCTGCAATGGAGTTGCATTTTAAAACACACATCTGGTCACTCACTTATAAACCCCTCAATGGCTTCCTGCGATCTTATAATTGATCCAGAAACCTTTTTATGCCTAGAAGGGCCTAAAATGTGTTACCAGCAGAGAAAACAGAATCAGCCTATCTAAAACAACATTCCACACCTCTGGCCACTATGTCCCTACCCTGTTTACTCAAATCATCCACACTTAGCACCTCCTGATGCGCTGTTGTCTATCGCATTAATGCTCATTGTCCACCTTCATAATATAAATATCACAAGCACAGAAACTTGGCTTTTTCACTGTGCTGAGCAAAGCAGGTGCTGAGTGGATGGACTATCTCAGCCACAATCACTACCTCACCTGGAGTCTCCAACTCTACTGCCCTTCCCAGCCCCAACAGGACAGAACCTACCCCCTATCCTCCCTTGGACACCTCCCACTTCCAGGCTTCCCTTCCCTTGTCCTTCACCTGGCAACTACTTTCCAATGCTTTGGTTTAAAAATAGCCAACTTGAGGACAGCTTTGCTGACGAGCCAGGATGAAGTTGAGTGTACGTTTTACCTGTCCTAACTGTACAGCTTCAGCTACATATAAGCAACACTCAGTTAGCGATGGTCACGTGTGAGCTCCATTATGCCAGGGGTTATGTGTCCTCTATACTGACTGGGGTTTATCTGGTGTCCCTTCCCCCAACCCCCGCCTCCCCCACCACACACACACACACACACACACACACACACACACACACACACAGCTCATATACAGGAAGAGTTCAGGGCAATTAGGCAAGAAAAAGAAATAAAAGACATCCAAATTAGGAAGGAAAAAGTAAAATTATCTCTGTGTACAGATGACCTTGAAAGGAATTTGAGACAAGGATAGGCAGGTTTAGGGAATAAAGAGGGTCCATGGGAGAGCAATGCATATGTGAAGGGCAGAAATGCCTCTAAGCCACCAAAATGCTTATCATACTCTCACAGAGGATAGGGAAAAGTCACTGGATATGGGAAAGGGAAACATATTTTCACAGAGGATAGAGGAATGTTGCAAGAGGGAGAGAGAAGGAGAGGAGCACCATGTGGGTTTTGGACTTTGAAGCTGATGTCCTGCAAAAGAGTGACCAATTAGGAAAGCACAGGGTCATAAAATGGGGGAAGAGGTCTAATTAGAAGGAAGCATAGATTGACAAATAACTTCCAGCTTTTAAAACCTTAGAAAAGGGGGCTTAGTTAGTTACCCCCTTGGGAACCTCTCCCTATGTGGGAGTTTGTATTTGCTTCCAATAAATTTCCACACTTTTAGTAACAAGTTGTGAGTTTATTCTTCAAAGTTCATGAGGACAAGGACCAATGGAAAAATCTGCACCCTGAACCCCACGTTTCAACATGATACTATATATACTATATATAGAAAACTTTAAAGACTTCACAAAAAAAAAACAGTACAAATAAGCAATTCAGTAAAGTTGCAGGATACAAAATCAACACACAAAAATTAGTTTTATTTTTATACATTAACAAGCTATCTGAAAAAGAAATAATCCATTTTATAATAGCATCAAAAACTTTAAACCAAGGAGGTGAAAGATCTGTACACTGAAAACTTTAAGACAATGATTTTTTAAAAAAATTGAAGACACTAATAAATTGGAAGAATGAATACAATTAAAATGTCCATACCACCCAAAGCTGTCTATAGATTCAATGCAATTCCTATCAAAATTCCAATGGCATCTTCCACAGAAATAGAATAAACAATCCTAAAATTCATGTGGACCCACCAAAATCCTGGATAGCCAAAGCAATCTTGAGAAAGAAGAATAAAGCTGAAGGTGTAGGAAATGGACCTCTATGAGCCATCTCCAGCATGGTCGGCTTTTGATGGAATTTGCTGAATTTCCCGAGGGCAAAGAGAATGTAGGGGGGAGGGAAGAGAAACTAAGAACTGTGCACATGGGCCAGCATCATGATGGAAACCCCTGAGGCGTCTGCCATAGCTAGGCAGGGGAAGTGGAGGCAGCTAGAAAGGCCTCAGCCCAATTTTTTTAAATGGCCCAATGGGAGGCAACCCCATAGTGCTCAGCTAATGAGCAACCGGAGGAGGGACTAAATAAATAGACTATGTTCTCTGCCTCTGCAATGCCTGTTTAATGGGATGGACACCCACTCTTGAGAAGGTATTCAAAGTCTCGTTTTCACCATACTTCTGTCTTCTGAGTCCATTATTTGAATTCGGACGGGCAATCTTTTCTCCCAGAGGCATCACACCTCTTGATATCAAACTATACTACAAACCTATAATAATCAAAACAGTATTGTACCTGCATAAAAACAGACACATAAACTAATGAAACAGAATCAAGAGTTCAAAACTAAACCCTCATATACACAAGGTAATATTTGACAAGGGAGCCAAGAATTCACAATGGAGGAGACAGTCTCTTTGATAAATGGTATTGGGGAAACCGAATATTCACATGCAAAAGAATGAAATTGGACTACTACCTTACATCACTCACAAAAATTAACTCAAAATAGAATAAAGACTTAAATATAGGACCTCAAACCATAAAACTACTAGAAGAAAACATAGGAAAAAATATCCTTGTCATCGGTCCTGGCAATGATTTTTTTTTTTACACCACAAGCAGCAAAATAAAAATAAGTCGAACTACATCAAATTAAAAAGCTTCCACAGAGCAAATGAAATAATCAACAAAATAAAAGGCAATGTATAGAATAAGAGAAGATATCTGCAAACCCGGTATCTGATAAGAGGTTAATATCCAAAACACATAAGGAATTCATACAAGTCAATAATAAAAAATAAAATAATAATCCGATCAAAAATGGGCAAAGGATAAGAACAGACATTTTCCCAAAGAAGACATACAAATGACCAAAAGGTACATGAAAAGGTGATCAACATCACTAACCATGGGGGAAATGCATACCCAAACTACAATGAGACATCATCTCATCCCTGTTCATTAAAAAGAGGAGAGAGAAATGCTGATGAAGGTGCGGAAAAAGGGGAAGCCTCGTGCACTGTTTGTGGGAATATAAATTGGTTCAACTGCTAAGGAAAATAGTATGGAGATTTTTTAAGAAATTAAAACTAGAACCACCATGTGATCCAGCAATTCCACTTCTGGGTATATCTCTGAAGATATGGAAACAACCTAAGTGCCTGCCAATGGATAAAGTAAATATCTCACACACACACACACACACACACACACACATTATTCAACTGTGAAAAGGAAATCCTGCCATTTGAAAATCCATGAACCTTGAGGGCATTATGCTAAATAAAGTAAGTCAAACAAAGACAAATAGGTTCTCACAGATGTAAAATCTACGAAATGGGAACAGAAAAAGAGTTGACAGATGGTTGCAGAGGCTCAGAAGTGGGGACAATGGATGAAAGAATACAAACCTTTACAAGATGAGTAACTTCTGGGGATGTAATGTACATGGTGACTATAGTTAACAATACTACAGGAGTGGGCAAAAGTAGGTTTACAGTTATAATACAAATAAATAATACAATGAATAATAATACAAGAATAAACTGTTTCCCATACTGGCAACTGTAAATCTACTTTTGGCCACCTCTGTATATTGTATACTTAAAATTTGCTAAGTGAGTAGATCTTTAATGTTCTCACCACATACACATAAAAAGGTCATTCTGTGAGGTAGAAAAGTGTGAATTAAACTTTTCGTGGTAAACATTACACAATACATACATGTATCAAATCATCATGTTGTACACCTTAGACTAACACAATGTCGTACGTTAATTACATCTCAATAAAACTGGGCTTGGGAGAAAAATCTCAAAGAACATCTGTACAGTGAGTGAATAAGACATTCTATGACTTTATAGTCCCATACAGTCTAAATAAATAAGTCAAATGTGCACAAAAGCTTTCTCTTATTCTGTTTGTGCATTGATATTTATAAATATACTACCACTGGAAAGAGCTTAATTCAGGGCCCTATATTTTAAAATAACATCATTTCTCTTGTAAATCTAAAAAAGGATTACAGAACATACAGAAGTAAAAGACTCCATGCAGGGATGTACATGTGCGTGTGTGTGTGTGTGTGTGTGTGTGTGTGTGTGTGTGTGTGTGTGTCTGTGCTTCAGAATTTATTCCATTCACTGCCAACATAATTTTTTTTAGGCAGCAAAACATTGTAAAGCTGTCCACGGTGTCTGAATATTGAACTCTGAAACAAACAATATTCAAAACCATGTCTGTGTGCCTTTTGAGGCTTCCAGAGTCAAGCCTAAGAGTGAAGCCCAGAGGAGACATCTGCCTTCCAGCTGAAAACCCATAAACTATGGAAGGACCCAAGGGACACGAACAAGGATATTTTTTCCCCATTGATTTCTAGAGAGAGTGGAAGGAGAGGGAGAGACAGAGAGAGAGAAACATGGATGTGAGAGAGACACATGGATTGGTTGTCTCCCACATGAGCCCTGACCAGTGCCAGGGAATCAAGCCTGTAACTGAGGTACATGCCCTTGACCGGAATCAAACCCTGGATCTTTCAGTCCGCAAGCCACTGAATAAAACCGGCTGGGGCAGGACACAAAGTCTTTACCCAGCTCAGTGGGAGTTTATCAAGCTTAATATTTTAAAACTCCTTCGTACAAGTAGCAGCTAAGTGCCGATGGCAGAGCTCTGACTGTTCACATCTCTGGTGAACAGGTGTATTCTCTGGTGTCACAGTGCGGACATGGCCAAGAGCAGCTAAAGAGAGAAGTAATTTTCAAGGTTCTAGGCACACTAAGTGCTTCACACATCACTAGTGCACATGGGATCCTGAGATTCTTCTTGGCAACTTATTTCAAGAACAAATCTACAGAATGAGGATAACAGTCTGGCTCCAGCTTCTGGAGGATGTCATTTTGCAAGTATGACAACAACCATGCAGTCTTAGCATGTGGCCACATTAAATTCATTCAGCATGTGCAGCTCAGTTGCACTAGAATTCACAGCGACAAGGAAATTGAAATTAAATTTTATAGTTTACTAGAGGCCCGATGCACAAAAATTTGTGCAGAGTAGGCCTTCCTTTCCCGGCTGCCGGCACCGGCTTCCCTCTGGCACTCAGGACCTGGGCTTCCCTCGCAGACCCAGCTTTGTCCGGAAGGTCTTCTGGAAGGACAGCCAGAAGGACATCCAATCTAATTAGCATATTACACTTTTATTATTCTAGATAAAATTTCCTGCTACGTCCTATTCCTAAGGTATGTGGTCTGATGGTTTTCCTAGGATGGTGATAGACCCACACATTTTACCCATACTCTTGGCCTGATCTTATTTCTGGTCCACTTGCCTTTGTTTGAATATTGGCCAGAGGTAAGATGCAACCCACACCCATGATCTGATAGCACCTGGAAAGTACAAGGGAGGGCAACCCTCACCTTGTTCTAATCGACTGAGTGTGCAAGACCTGTAAGTTACCCAGCCAGTCTCGCCAGAGGGCCATGCCATTGCCTGGTCCCTCAAGTCGCATTGTACCCCTCTCAATGCTCAGCCCACTGAGAAATCAAGAGAATGTTTGCCCCCCTTGCCAGGTGTCCGTGGCAAAAACTGACGCTTGCGTGGAGCATGATTTGATAGCACTATCTGTAAAGTGTCAGAAAGGGCAGGCGATCGATACACTTAATTTACTTGGAATAATTCATCGCCTAACCGGAGTTTTCAGGGAAGGCAGACACATTCCACACTAAACCAACTCACCCACCTGGATCGGGAGGCGAGCAGCGAATCCATCTTGTGAATGAGATGTAAAACTGAGTTTCCTGCTTTCATGAATGGGTCCCTTGGCCCTTCCTTTCTTGAGACGGGGTGTTCATTCACTCAGCCATGTTTCAAAGTGGGTGAAGTTTGCAATTGACTGAAGGTGTAGAGGAGGTTCAGTCAATTTGCATGTTTCTCTTTTATTAGATTAGTTGAATTTTCCCCAATCCTCACCTGAGGACATTTTCATTGATTTTTATAGGGGGGAGAAGAGGAGGGCATCGCTGTGAGAGAGAAACATTGACTGGTTGCCTTTCATACACACTCCAACCAGGGACAAAACTGGAAACCTAGGTATGTGCCCCTACTGGGAATCAAACCAGCAACCTTTTGGTGTACAGGATAATACTCCAACCAACTGAAACACACCAGCCAGGACCATAGTTTATGAATTTTAAGAAATTGATCTGCTGAAAAAGTGTGGGGCCCTGACCAGAGTACACCAGATACTAAAGGCCCATTTGCCATATGCATGTGCGAGGGCAATGACTCAGCAGTAGCAGTATACACACTGCACAGGCACACCCTTATACAACCTACTTATTTTAATGTAATACAGATGTTACTGAGCATGAGGCCTCTTTTTTTTGAGTGAGTATACAAAGTGCCACTGACCAGCCAGTTGTTGGCTGCTTTGTTTGCAATAAATAACCCACCTGCCTACAGCCACTTATGTCTTTTTCCAATTCTCGGCATCCAAAAAAGGCAAGTCCCTGGCAGAGAAACTTGGACTCAACAATAAGTAAGGGTAAAAAAAATACCTATTTTAAATGAGTAAAATGAAGACTGGATATTACACTAAGTTTTCTTGTGGTGTTGGGATGCTCACCTAATTTTTCAAGAGAGATGTCAGATAAGCAGATAGTGTAATTGGAAGAAAATTACACTGCATAAAGAACCAAGATAATACGCCCAGCCAGTGTGTCTCGATGGTTGAGCACTGACCTATGAAGCAGAAGGTCACAGTTCGATTCTCAGTCAGGGCACATGCCTGGGTTGCAGGCTCAATCCCCAGTGTGGGGTGTGCAGAAGGCAGCCAGTCAATGACTCTTTCTCACACATCATTGATGTTTTTATCTCCTTTCCCTCTTCATTCTTCTCTGAAATCAATAAAAATATATAGGAGGGAGGAAGGGAGGAAGGGAGGGAGAGAGGGAGGGAGGGAGGGAGGAAATGGGATTCTAGAATCAACACTGCCACTAAAAGCAACTAAGAATTTTTTGGAAACACATGCTCTCGCGAAGAAATTAATAAACCTAGCTTTAAAAGAGTAGAAATACTGGCCCTGGCAATGGGCTTGCCGTGGGCTCCAGGGTTCTGTCCCTAGAGCTCTGAAGTGCCTCTCTGCAGCTCTCAGTATTCCAATGTCTCTGTCCTCTTAAGGATAACAGAGACAGGGCTGACGAATGAGTGCTGGAACCACTCAGATCTCCTGCCACACCAGCTTCCTCAGCCTCTGCAAGGGACTTGGTGGGGATGGAGGGGGGAACCCCTGGATGTGAACAGCAGGACCAAGACAACCACTTCGAGTCCCCATGTTCCCAGAACTGATGCCAAGGGGTAACGAGCACAGCATGGCCTCTGGAGCTTGGGCCCCAAATATAGCCCCATGGCCTCTGCCAGATGGCTTTGAACTTGATCTAGACAGGCCTCTTATCTTGGGGGAATCGGGGAAGGGGAATGGCTGGCATGGCAGCTATCTCTCTCTGTGCCAAGCACAGCCTGATTCCTGAAGCCACAGTAAATATTGGATCAGTGAATAAATAAAAATTCTAAGACACTGGGGGGTGAGGGGGGTGGGGAGGAGTCAAAATATAGGTAGGAGAAGGTTACCAACTAATTAACAGATCTTTAGAGCAAACTATAAAAATGTGTTATTATAGCACGGCCAGTGTGGTTCAGGAGGTCACAGGTTCAATTCCCAGTCAGGGCACATGCTCTGGTTGTGGGCTTGATCCCCAGTAGGAGGCAGGTGGGCAGGAGGCAGATAGATATTTCTCTCTCATTGTTATGTCTTTTTATCCCTCTCTCTTCCACTCTCTCTAAAAAAAACAATAAAACTTATTTTTTAAATGTGTTATTATATTTGACAAGTCCTAATTTTTCTCTGTTATGTAGTTAGTTAAATAGTATTTTATTACTAAGAATAAAACTTTAGGCAAAAATCAGAAATGGAAAAGAAATTCTCCAACTGATTACCTTTTAGGACAGTCACTAGGATAATACTGAACCTTGACAAACATTATAGGAACTAGGAAATTATCCCCAAAAAACATAGTGACAGTGCAAAAGTATGGGTTTTTATGAAAGAAGCAAGTTAGAAATACTAAGAATGTGGTTATAAGCTCTAAATGCTTACAGTGGAAAAATCAATTGTTTTTTTCTGAACCATTATTAATAACTTGTTTTTTTATTAGTGCAGATAAGTGACTACTATTAGCTAAACATTTTATTTGTAACCATATTTAAGTCCAGCGGGTACATGAAAAGAAGACTCTCTTCCCACCTGAAGAGTTTGGAAAATAATGTACTTTTTAAAAAAATTTTTGCCCTAAAGCTTTCTCTGCTGTCCAAATAATTTCCCAACTCTAGGTTTCATCTCTCTCTCCCCTGGGTGTTCTTCCCCATTAAAACATATTTTAATATGTTTACATTATAGCAATGCTACCAAGTGTTATTTCTTATTGAAAAAATGATCATTAATCTCACTTCATACCTCAGAGAGCATAACAGTAACTTGGCAATAAGTTACACAGTATGATCATCATCCACTCACAGCCTGAGAGGAAAGTCCTGTTAGTGTTTTATGTCAATCACAGAACAGTTTGTTTCTTAGAGAGGAACAGTCCCCAGGTCACATGGCTGATTCAATAGCAGCATGTTCTCTTATATAATTACTGTCTTCCTCTCCAAATTCCCATGCACCTCTTATCTTTGATATTGCCTCCCACAGAGGTATTTATTTTTTGCTTTTATTTAAGCAGAGCTTTAATTTACTAGAGGCCCAGTGCATGAAATTCATGCACAGGTATGGTCCCTAGGCCTGGCCTTCAATCAGGGCCATCTTCCCCAGCTGCCCACAGCTGGCCCCACCCCCCGCCGCCACCCACCCCCAGTTCACCATCTGCCATCAGGTGATCGGTGCTCGACAGCCGGGGGAAGGGACCGAGAGGTCAGCTGTTCCTGCCCACTCACAAGCCCTAGCCCTGCAGCGGGTGGCCATCAGGCAATTGGAGCCTGCCAGCTGGGAAAAGGAACCAAGAGGTGGTCAGTGCGCCTCATAGTGACTGGTCCAGCGGTCATTCTGCCATTAGGGTCAATTTGCATATTACCCTTTTATTACATAGGATTACTATATAGTACTAGAGGCCCAATGCACAAAGATTCATACAAGAATGGGCCTTCCTTCCCCTGGCTGCTGGCACCACCTTCACTCCGGCCCAGAGCCACCTCTGTGACTTCGTTCCAGCCCGGAGCTGCCTTTCTGCCTTCCCACGCTTCCCAGAGGCCCGGAGCAGCTGGGGCAGTGCGGAACACCTGCATTGTCACCATAGCAACGACTCAAGCGTCCCAACCTACCCCTGGCCACTCGGCACCTGTGTATGCAAATTAACCCGCCATCTTTGTTGGGTTAATTTGCATACTCGCTCCTGATTGGCTGGTGGGCGTCACGAAGGTACGATCAGGTTGCATCTTTCTCTTTTATTAGTGTAGATTATTTCACCTTGATTGCTATC
This sequence comes from Myotis davidii, assembly GCF_000327345.1. Taxonomy (NCBI): domain Eukaryota; kingdom Metazoa; phylum Chordata; class Mammalia; order Chiroptera; family Vespertilionidae; genus Myotis; species Myotis davidii. The sequence continues at coordinate 448,735 of NW_006296048.1, forward strand.
ACTCACTTTATGAGGAAGGAGGGGAGGGTAAATTGCTTTCAATGAAGCAAGACATCTTTTTATACACAGAACTTCAGTATGTCCATACCTAATGGGAATCACATTTTGAACAGCTAGTCATTATTCATCCCTTCCTGTGAATAACCCTCACACACTGGTGAGCAACAAGCTGAGGTAGAGTCTCCTGGGGACAAGGCCCTGTCTTGACCTACTCTGTGACCAGATTCTGGAAGAGTGCATTATAAGCATTCAACATACATGTACCAATGGAAGCGTGGATAAATTAAATAAAATGGATGACTTCGAAAACTGTTGAGCAAAGCTTTCACAAAGCCAATAATCCTACTAATACTGATGAGGAAAATGAGATATTTTCCCAGGAGCTAGCAATCTGAATCTGTGCTAGTACCCTAATGTACATTCTTGTTAGCCTATAGTCTAGTCACTGCCCCTTCTTTTATTATCTGCTCCTGCAAGACCTGTTTACCTAAGTACTACCCCCCACTTAGAGAGGCCATAAACCATGAACAATACACAGCCCCCAGAAGGAGTTATCAGTGCTGGCACCTGGCCAGGCCTGAGATGTGGTTTCACTGCCCCCATCGAGCACATAGAGCTTTTTGCAAAGCCCGCAAAAGGTCCAGAAGTCCCAGCCCATATTTGGGAGACAAAGAAACCAAGAGGGTATAAAGGGAAAGCTTCCTCCATATTGGCTTGCTCAGGATTTGGAGAGTAACCGCCTCCCCTGAGTCCTGAACTAGTACATGAGAAACATCTGAAAATATATGGGTTTTTCCTGTACTCCAACATATCTTTCAGTCACCTGGTAAATTCTGTAACAATACAATTCCATAAAATGTAAGTTATTTTGTATTGCTAAGACATAAATAGTACCAGGGCAGTAAAAATGGAAGCTTTAAAGACTTCTCTTCAAGCCCACAGAAGCACATTTGTACCTGAAAGAAAAATAAAAGCTCTGAAAATTCCTTTTCTTGCAGCTATTAGTGTACCAGAATGGTTTGAATGCTAGTAGGCACAACATAGTTTCACTTTTTAGTAGTTGCTAACAACTATTTGAGAGAAATCCTAGGGCATGTCAACTTTTGAAAATATTTTGTCAAGAAACAATAAACCTATTTGGAATCCTAGCTTCAAAGTGTTTGAAACTAGCAGTCAGGGTGGGAGCATTTAAGCACAGCTTCAGGGGCCTAAAGGAAAACCTTAAAGAACAGGGTCAAAGAGTAGCGTGCAATGAGACCCTGAGGTTTCATTATCCTTCTCTGTGCTTGTGGAGAAACCAACCCCAGACAGAAACCCAACATGCAAATCACATCTCAAATACTCAGGAAAAATCTGTAATAATAAAAGCGTATTATGCTAATTAGACCAGACATCCTTCCAGACGAAGCTGAAGCTGTGAGGAAAGCCCGGGTCCCAGGAGCCAGAGGGAAGCCGGTGCCGGCAGTCGGGAGAAGACCTATTCTTGCATGAATTTCATGCATTGGGCCTGTAGTCTGTTTATAAATAAAAATACTTTCTTCATCCTAATGTTGACATGTGGCATGCACCTGGATCTGAGAACTACATTTGACTTTTATAAACGAATTGAAACTTAATGTAATGCTATATCGTCCTAAAATACAAGATTAAAAACTTATAAAGCCAAGTTGAGCTGCAGAGTGACTGTAATAAATGCAACAATGTTAAGTCAGCTTCAAAAGAAATTCTTAAAAGGAATGCTAAGAACTTTCATGAATGTTTTTGTTTAATTCTTAATATTGATGTATTTCATCTTAAATCCAAGAGCTGTTGTGAATGTTCCTCTTTTCATGTTGGTGATATTGTGAGGAGTCGTTGCTAAGACCAAGAGCACCTTGTAATAATGTGAAATCTAAAGAACACTATGCAAACCTGGCAATATATGTCGCTACAAGCAATGGCTTTAAAGAGGCCTGGTTATCTCACACAGCCTATCATTTAACATTTCCTAGATGGGCTGAGATTCCTG
>NW_006296048.1:450762-455896 GCF_000327345.1 Myotis davidii
CGACTGGGCGTATAAGACGACCCCCTAACATTTCCACTCAAAATACAGAGTTTGTTATATACTCGCTATATAAGACTTCCCCCTCTTCCGCACACCTTCCACACACCAAATAAAAGGTAAAACAATATCAGATTTGATTTTAACATTTTAATTTATATTCAAATGCTTATGACATGCAGGAAAACTGTCACAAGGCTGTATGTAATCAAACATATACATAAAACAGTGCAAGTTTATTACCGGTAAACATACCGGTAATTCACTAAAGAAAACACACTCTATAGACTGGTACCGTACTGCTGCCCTTTGGGGAACAGCCAAGATAAACGTACTGTAGTCGTATGAATGAGTCCTATTTAAACACAGCTGTGGAGCTGTGGATGTTAAGTATTAAATGGACCAAATTCAGCAGGTTCCTGAATTTCTAAGATTTAGTCTCCACCAAGTCATCTCTGATGGAGGGACTGCATTTAAACATTGTGTGGAGGCACTACCTGGGCACCTGCATTTGCAGTAGCTATTTTGAGTTCAGTGTGTTCTGCTTACAAAGGAAGGGTTTTTTTAAAACCCTTGTAAATTGTGTATCTGACTTAAAGCTTTTAAGGTTTCTTTTTGTTGAATTTTAAAAATGGTGTAATTCTGAGTCAGTTTCATTGTTTCCTACAATTAAGTTACCTTGTGGAAATGTATCATTCTACATGCACCATTTTCTATATAACCAAGATTGAGAAATCGGCATCTAGATACAGATATATAGGTAAGTAATCACAGTGTTGGTGTTAAAGTAAATGACTGAAATCCACTCACTGAAACATTAACACATCCTGATACATGAATTTCAGCCATTTACTTCAAAAACTATGTTGTTTTTGCTGAGGCAGATTTTTTGATCATACATGCTTAAAATTAAAGCTCTTGCATTAGCCCAGCAAACTGTCCAATATTAAACAATTCAGCTTCTCTGCATTTTTTTTCATTTAGATATTATATCAACTCCCTTGACAACTCTTGGAAGTAACACTATACTCTTGTTCTAACTATCATCCTCCTAACCCTCAAAGAATATACAAAACAATGATTTTGAATCTTATATTTTCTATGGAAACCATTCCTCAAAGTGATGCAAAAACTGAAATTATATCACTGCTTAAATGTCACACACTAGCTTATAGCAGAGAAACAATATTCCAAAGAGGACATATATCTTGCTTGAGGGGAAAAAAAAGGTATCTTTTTCATCAGTACAAAATGACCCAGGCATGTAGGAGGTTTGAGCTCTTCTCCTGCACCACGTCTTTGTGCATCCTCCAAAAGACCACATCTCATCTTTAGGGTGAGAAAAAGTATCATATTACCTGATAGTTCAGAACTTAGTAACTTAGAAGCATGTTCATTACCACCACTTGAACTACAATCAAGTAGAAGTAGTTTAGGGCAAGGAGTTCAAAATTATCGGAAGAATTTAATCAAACAAATTGGATTTGAGCAGAGAACCTGACTTCTATAAACAATGCTATGAAATCCTTAATGGCAAAACATGGCATTCATTTCAATGCCAACACATAAGTCTCCCCTCAAGTTAAAGCAGTTTTAAAAACTTTATGCTTCTTCAAAGGAACAGAAGAAAAGATTTTGCCAACTGAATCAGCACCCTTAATTACCTCATTCATTGCTGGTATTACTCTTTGTATATTTTATAGAGAAGGTGTAAGTTTTTAAAAACAGGTTTTTACTGTCTTTACTTAAAATTACATTGACCTGAACATAAATCCTGCCACACAAATAATTCAGGATTGTTGAGATTTCTTGGCCACAAATATCTATTATGGATGTGATTTCTGCTGGAGAAAATATTAGAGATTAGGAATTTCTCAGACTTCACTTGTTTCTGATATGACTTGTTCTCCAATATAATAAAAACAGAAAAAGAAGATGAAAGTAAAAGAACTCAGGATTTAGCACACATATAAGGACAAAAATACAGGGGTGGGCAAAATTAAGTTTACAGTTGTTCATATGGAAAATGATATAATAATCCTATATAATAAAAGCCTAATATGCTAAGTGTCCAGTCATCCCATCAGCCGTTCAACCATTCAAAGCGTAATATGCTAATGATATGCTAGGGCCGTTCAACCACTCGCTATGACATGCACTGAACACCAGGGGGCAGACGCTCCAACCCGTAGGTTAGCTTGCTGCTGGGGTTCAGCTGGTCGGGATTGGGCAAGACAAGCCTGACGTGCCCTGAAGCTCTTCCACGTCCCTCCCTGGCCCCGAATGTCCACTGGTGAGGCCCCTCAGCTGGCCTGCATCCTCACGCAATCCAGGACCCCTTGGGGGATGTCAGAGAGCTGGTTTCAGCCCAATATCACAGGCCAGGCTGAGGAACTCCACTGGTGTATGAATTTGTGCACTGGGCCTCTACTTAATTAATAATAATACAAGAGCCCTGACAGTGTGGCTCAGCGGTTGAGGCTTCAGCCCACGCACCAACGGGTCACAGGCTTGATTCCTGGTCAAGGGCAAGTATCTCATTTGCAGCTTCATTCTGGAGCCCTGCTCAGGGCATGTGCTGGGGGCAACCAATCAAAGTCTGTCCATCTCTATCTGCCTGTCTCTCTCTCCCTGTTTCCCCTCCCTCCTTTCTGTCCTCTCTCTCTAAAAATCAATGGAAAAAAATATCCTTGGGTGAGGACTAAAAATAATACAAAAATAAACTCTGCTTCATATACTCATAACTGTAAATATACTTTTTCCCACCCCTGTAAGTGTAAAACTGATATGTATTGATTTTCATTGTCCAATTCTACAAACCACTGAGAGATATCCCACAATATATAACATTCATAAAATAGCTAGATAAATACCAGCAATTTGAGTTGTTTTTAAATTATAATAAGTAGTTCTAAAGTGTTTCTCTGTTGAAAGTACAATCCTTCACCCAGTAATGATATGGATATCATGATTAATCTATCTATACTAATAAAAGGATAATATGCTAATTAGACTGGACATGCTTCCTGACAAAGCCGGGGGCTTGGCCGGCCTGCAAACTGCTGTGGCCCTTCGCCCAGGCTGGCCCCACCCCCAGTGGGGACCCCCACCCTGATCAGGGTGCGTGGCAGGCCTGCAAACTGCCCCTAGCCCCTCACCCAGGCCAACCCGCCCCCCCAGAGGGGACACCCACCCTGATCAGGGGTGTGGCAGGCCTGCAAACTGCCCTCAGCCCCTCACCCAGGCAGGCCCTGCCCCCAGCGGAGACCCCCACCCCATGGGGGTGTGGCCAGCCTGCAAACCCCACCGCCCCTGCCCTGGTAGCCCCGCCTCCCAACAGACTCCTCCCACCCTGATCCGGAACCCCCTTCAGGGCAGACTAGCTGGCCCCCACCCATGCACCAGGCCTCTATCCTATATAATAAAAGAGTAATATGCAAATTGACCCTGGCAGAACAACCAGAATGACCGCTGGACCAGTCACTATGAGGTGCACTGACCACCTCTTGGTCCCTGTCAGGCACTGATCACCTGATGGCAAACTATGAACCGGGGATGGCTGGTGGCAGGGAGTGGGGCCGGCTATGGGTAGCTGGAGGAAGATGGCCCTGATTGCAGGCCAGGCCTAGGGACCATACCCACACACGAATTTCATGTGCTGGGTCTCTAGTATATATACAAAAAGCCAGGGACCAGAATGACCAGTTACTATGACACCCACTGAGGCCAGCAAACTGGCTGGATTGTGCGTGGAGCTGGCAGGCAACCTACCACAGCACCTCCCCCCTACCATCCCCATCCCGAACCACTCCCCCTACCCCAATAGGGGGCAGGGCCAGCCAACCTCCTGCAACCCCTCCCCCTTCCCAGCCGTACCCCAGAATGGCTGCCCCACCCCGATTAGGGGCAGGCAGGCTGGCCAACCTCCCGCCATCTCCTCCTCCCGATAGGCCCAGCCTGGATCTACCCCAATCGGGGCCAAGCCAGCCGGACCCCACCCGTGCATGAATTTGTGCACTGCGCCTCTAGTACTTAATAAGGATCAAAAATAACCATTCTACCAAAGGACCACTAGGAGGCACAAACAATCCAAGACACTTGTCCAAAAATAGATTACAAAGGGAGAAAGAAAAAAAAAATCACACTTTATGTGATTTTCGTTTTACTTTATACCTATTATTGTTGCTGTTAGGAAACAAAAAGAATAGCTCCATTAAGAAAAGGAATCTTCTCATTTCTAACAGACAATACTATTATAAGACATGCTATATATCATTTGAACAGCCAAAAATTACAAATTCAGCACATAAATAATAGACCCAAAAAGTTAAGAAAGCATACAACCAGAATCTTATCATTTATACTAGAGGCCCAAGGGGGTTGGGGGGTGAGAGGGGGTGGTGGTGGTGGTGGTGTTCCCTCAGGCCAGCCTGCACCCTCTCCAATCTGGGGCATCCCTTTCACAATCCAGGACTGCTGGCTCCTAACTGCTCCCCTGCTGACCTGATTGACACCTAAGTGCTCCCCTCCCAGATAGATCACCCCAACTGCCCTCCCCTGCTGGCCATCTTGTGACAATGTGGGGTTGGCCATCTTGTGACACGAGGGTGTGAGGGTCAATTTGCATATTACCTCTTTATTATATAGGATGACAAAAGTTCAGAATCAGGGCAGCTCCAAGGTTGGTTATGCAGCTGAACAGTATCATGGAAGACCCAGGTGTTTTTCATTGTTGTACTCAGCCATCCTCAGCATATTGGTCATTTCTTTCATTATAATTGCAAGATGGATGTAGGAGTTCCAGATGCCATTAGCAGACATGTTCATGTCTGGCAAAGAGGCAGTGTTTCCTCCTGTGTATCTCTGTTTATGACTGAGGAAAACTTACAGATGCTTTTAGCTGATTTCTATTCAGATCCCGTTGGCCACTATTGGTTCATAAGCCCATGCCCTGGCTGACAAAGGCTATTGGGTAGACACTAACAGTCCCTGGCATCTAAATGCCAGAGGAAGCAATAGTAGGGAAGATGACAAAGATATGCCATAGGAGAAAGAGTAGTGATAGGAGGCAGGTTGAAAAAGCCTGTGATATAGTAGGGTGTGCATTATGCAGATACCAGTTTTATAAAATTGGCTA
>NW_006296048.1:456456-463181 GCF_000327345.1 Myotis davidii
TCAATGAAGCAAGCTAGCCTCATGTTAGTTTCAAGCTGCCTGGCTGCCGGCCGCCATCTTGGTTGGCAGTTAATTTGCATATCGCCCTGATTAGCCAATGGGAAGGGTAGCGGTCATACGCTAATTACTATGTTTCTCTTTTATTAGATAGGATTTCCATTTAGTAGCCTCAATGTATTTTTTTAATATATTTTATTGATTTTTCACAGAGGAAGGGAGAGGGATAGAGAGTTAGAAACACTGAGAGAGAAACACTGATGAGCTGCCTCCTGCACAGCCCCTACTGGGGATGTGCCTGCAACCAAGGTACATGCCCTTGACCAGAATCAAACCTGGGACCCTGCTCAATGTATTTTTTTTAGGCAAAGTAAATTTAAATCCAAACAGCCCCATGGAACAATAATTCTATGTATTTATAAAAACACAAATTAGCTTTTATTCTAATACTAGAGGCCCGGTGCATGAAATTCATGCATGGTGGGGGTGGGGGGGGGATGTGTCCCTCAGCCCAACCTGCACCCTCTCCAATCTGGGAGCCCTCAGGGGATATCCCACTGACGGCTTGGGCCCGCTCCCCATGGTTCTCTGCTCTCTGCGGGGCCTCCCTGCTCCACACCACGTTGATGGGTAAGCATGCCCTGCTGGGTGCTGTCTGCAGGCATGCTTGCCTGCTCCCAGGCCGCGTTTGCCTGTTCATGGGTCACCGCAGTGACAGCCAAGCAGGCCCTGCTGGGTGCTGCCTGCGGGCACACGTTGCCGGGGTGATGCCGCAGGTGTCCTGCCCCAGCCGCTATGGGCGCCACCATCTTTGTCGCGGAGTGATGGTTAATTTGCATATTACTCTGTTATTAGATAGGCTTTTGTTTACATATAAAAGTAAACTAGTTCTTTCAGTAAGATGTTTGAATAACATGAGGGTCCTGATTAAAAATAGTGTTTTGGAAGGTTTCATATTAATCAGAATCTTCTGATAATATTTCAACTGTTTATTTTGTGACACACAGTAATTTAAACCCATGTAATAAGTGAATGAACACACATAAAAATAAAAAATAAACATCCACAAATTGACTGACAGCACAGAGAATGTCAATATGGTTTTGAACTATAAAAAATGTTCAAATTAATCAATAAACTTTTCCAAAAGAATATTAAGGAATAAATACAAAAAAGATAACACTTTCTTCAACTCCAAAGGAAATTTAAAGGGGAGAAATTTTTACGCCAATTTGCTTTTGGCTGATTTCTGAAGTGGCCCTTCTGAGGTTCAATGACCTTGCAAATCTCAGAGCCTTTAATAAATAAGTCCCTTAGAGAGGAACCTGAAAAAAGTAATACCTCTTGTAGTTTCCTCTTTACTCTGTCTGCCCCCTCAACCTATGAGGAAGGCAAAATTCATGGGAAGTTGATTCTAAAACTAACTACAGAATAAAATGATCCCCAAATAAAAATAAAAATCCTGATATTTGACCTGCATTAGGTGAAGTCCTGAAGAAAGTAACAAAATCAAAATCAGTGGGAAATAAGGACAGAACCCAACCCACGTTAAGTACCACTCCATGAACTCAGGACTTTGCATATAGCAGCACTGATCCAGGCTTACTAGGAGACCAGGGACGGGCTCCACTGCACTAAATGAAAGCAATCTTTACCAATTAAATAGGGAAGAGATAGTTACTCCGGAGTAAAACAGGGTGTAGCAACACACCTTCTGTCAGCAGGGCGAAAGTAAACACATCAGGTTCAAAGGTATCAACTCATTCTTTACCAAAATAGACATAGGTTACAGGATAGGATCAAAACATAACTCTTACTCCAAAAACAGGATTCCTCTTAGCAAGACCATTCTTTAGACTTCTTGAACATTCTCTGCTTCCAGTGAATGAGAAATGGAGTGATCAAATGCTTAAATATACACCTTTTACTCAGATAAATAGAGGACAGAATATTATAAGAAAATGAAATAGGAGTCTGAAACACCTCTCTGTCCCAGAGAAGAGAAGAAGGGTGTTTGTGTGTCCTCTCAAAAAGCAACAAAAGCATCTTCCCTTCACTTCATTTGAGATCTAACTAAACTGAGGCTGTGTATGAGGAGAGAACATGAAAATAAGATACGTGAGAAAAGGGAGAAGTAGGCTTCTAATGAGCATTGAATACTATGAATATTTACAACACAATTAATACCCAGGTACTATTAAACTAGAGCCCACAAAACTCAAAGCTTTGGGACACACATAAGCATAACCCACGGACTGAAAGGTAGTATATTCAAGAAAATGTTTTTTAATTTAGCTAATAATCTTAAAAGTTTACTACTTGTTAGTAAGAGCCATACCATTATTATTTTAAAAAACACATACAGCAATCATTAAAGAAACTACAAAACTGAAGAAACTATATAATCAAACATTAGTGTATACCAGAATATCTACTGATAAATAATACAAGCATGGAAGTTTAAAGGCAACAAAGTGTTGTTATATATTTTACTACTGTTAAAAGTGTTACCCAATCTCCAGTTAAGTACAAAAATAGAGTATGCTTTTGGAAATGCTTATACCAATTTGACAGAATAATTTTATCTGTGCACTCTAATTATATATGAAATAAAAGTAAGCAAACCACAAGCCAATTTTTCCTTGTAATTAATTTACAATGTGTTTTACAACATTATTGGTCTGCCACAGACTAGAAATAGAAAACAACTCTAGTCCTTTACCAAGGCAGTTCAAGGAGCAGTGAGCTACCGTGGGGACTAAAGGTCAATCATCTTTACTCTGCCTTTCTAGGAGAGAGGAAAATTCAGAACTGGAACAAGAATGAGGAAGCATTTCTGGTATGGAGGCTAACATGAACATACCTCCTCATTTACCCAACTTGAATATTCCCACCTACACATGGAGAATTTCTTGATTTAAAAATACTTGGAATTACTTTCATTTATACTAATTTTAAAAGGATAAAAGACAACTAAGTTATAGTACATGGAACAAAATTTCTGTGCCTGAGAAAATATTTTATTAGCATTTTCACCTTCCTATTTTATAAGGGTTCCCTAAAGGTAAGCAATTTCTCCTCACTTCAATATTTCCAGTTCTGCCTGTAATGGAAGAGATGCTCAATAAGAATGTGTGGGCTAAATTAATGAGAATGATGCTGTTACAAAAACGTAACTGCAGGTTCATTTCATTCTGAAGTTCCTAGAACTGAGAAATCTCTGCTGACTCTACACATTACTGCTAATAACAAAATGCCTTACAGCAGTCATCATGTGACTATCCCCTAAAAAGAGGTATTGTTTATCAATTTTTGTAAGAAAATAAGTCAAGCAATATATTAGACATTCCAATGCAAGGAATATCAGAATTCTGAAATACAGGGTACAGATTCTATAATTCCCTATTCCACGTGGATTTCTGATGTTATACTATGTGCCTTTATTATATTGAACTAGAGCAGTGATGGCGAACCTATGACACGCGAACTCATTTTTTGGTTGATTTTTCTTTGTTAAATGGCATTTAAATATATAAAATAAATATCAAAAAATTTCTATATGTGACACAGCACCAGAATTAAGTTAGGTTTTTCAAAATGCTGACACGCCGAGCTCAAAAGGTTCGCCATCATTGTCCTAGGCTATACTGAAGACCAGGTTGTCTCCTGTGATTTTAAAAGTGACACCCCCTCCTCCACCTTTGATGTTGGGGCTGGCATTGCCCTCAGTGACCACGTTGTCAAGCTTGCTTCCTGGTATAACAATGAATTTGGCTATAGCAACAGGGTGGCAGACCTCATGGTCCACATGGCCTCCAAGGAGTCAGAGCCCCCTGGACCACCAGCCCCAGCAAGAGGAAGAGAGGCCTACAGCTGCTGGGGAGTCCTTGCCCCAGATCGATCTCCCAACACACTGAGGATCTCCTGGCCACAATTTCCATCCCAGAGCCCCTGAAGAAGGGGAGGGGCTTAGGGAGCTCTACCTTGTGCACCACCAATAAAGTTCACTGTCCCCAGCCAAAAAAAAAAAAGAAAAGAAAAGAAAAAGAGAAAACATTATTAAGTTAGACTTATTGCAAACTTTTACAATGTGGAAACACTATCTGTTGCATGTGTTTACCATATATTCTACATACAGGGGTGGGCAAAAGTTTACAGTTGTGAGTACACAAAACACAGCTTATTTCTGTATTATTTATTTATTCATTATTGTATTATTTATTATTATTAACCACCTACTTTTGCCCATCCCTGTAGTGTGATTTACAAATTCATATCTGCAACTCTAAACTTTTCCTTAAGCTAGCTTCAGACCTACATATCTAATGACCTACTTGAGATCTCTTCTTAGATGTCCCAAAGGCATTTCAAAATCAGTTTAAATGTCTTAATAGGATGAAGACTGACTATCCCCAGCCCTGTACCCTTATCCCACTTCTTAAATCTTCTACTTAAACAAACCTCCCACAGTAAACAGAATCTCCCTATTCCCTTCAACAATAAATGGAACTTTCATATGCTCCACCCGATCTCCTCCAGTTAAAACTTCCTCCAATTAAAAAGTCACCTTTTGTATCTGCTTTGCCCTCATTCTTCACAGCCTGAAATCCTGGAAAATCTAACTCCAAAACATATCTCAACTCAATTCATATATCCCCAAGTCTATACTAGGCTCAGACACCACCATCTCTTCACAGGATGCCAGCCTTCTCAACGGTCTTTCTCCCCTCTCCTGCCCATTTACAATATATTTTTCACAAAGCAATCTTCTAAAACTATGTCACTCCATAGTTTAACAGTTCAGTGGCTTTTTGTTGCATTTAGTATCAAATCTCAAAATTGCTTAATGTAGTCTTTAATAACTCCCCCTTAGCTCCTTCCTCTGCAAACGCACCTCTTTGCCCTCTCCCAATTGCTCACTACATATCAGCAACACTAACTCCCTTTGGATCCACTAACACACCTCAGCCTTTTCTCTACTTCAGATTGTTCTACCAGTTGCTCCCTCTGCCTAGAGTCCTCTGACCCCCGATGTTCCCAGATCTGGTTCCTCATTTTCCAATTAACCAACTCCACACCATTTGTCTTCTCCTCAGAGATGTACTTTTCAACAGGCTGCAGGTACCAATTTCCACCCACCCATCTATTCTATATCCCATCCCAGATTTACTTTGTATCCTCATTGCAAGGAAAGCTTTAGGATATGAGAGAACTTCTTCCACCCACAAACATCCTCAGCACTTCCAGCTGTTTCTCAATTACATTAAAAATGAAAAGCATTTGTTGAAATACTATCAAAAGATGGAATGAATGAAGAAATGAGTGAATCCATAAAATCTGTTTAAGCTGTGCTCAAGTAAATGTTGTAAATTGAATATGATATATGAGCAAGGGACATCAATAAATGTGAACTGTGATAAAATTATATATGACACTAATAAACAATGATATAAGAAGACAAAGTAATGTGGCAAAATTAAAATTCACATGTTTTACTAACCAAAATAGCTTCTTTCTGCTACCCTAACCAATAGTTAAAATGTCTGTTATTTGGGTCCAGGCAGAAGCCCAAAGAAGTAAAAAAGATCTATAAGTTTGGAAAACATATTTGGTTCTCCCTTTATTTTAAAATGGGGACACTATACCTGGCCGGCATGGCTCAGTGATTGTGAGCCATGTGAACCAGGAGGTCACAGTTAAATTCCCAGTCAGAGCACATGCCTAGGTTGTGGGCTTGATCCCCAGTGTGGGGCATGAAGGAGGCAGCCCATCAATAATTCTCTCTCATCATTGATGTTTCTTTCTCTCTCCCCCTCTCCCTTCCTCACTGAAATCAATAAAAAATATATTTTAAAAAAGAAAAAAGCCTTGTTCTGGTTTAGGAATCATACAAGAGTGTTGTTAGCTCTACTCGCCATGCTGTATGTTAGATCCCAGAGCTTGTTAATCTTATAACTGGAATTTGTCCCCTTTGACCTATGTCCATTAGGATGGCTACTTAATAAAAAGGGAGCGTTGTGAGGATATAGAGAAATTGAAACCCTTGCGAACTGTTGGTGGGGATGTAAAATGGTACAGTTACTATGGAAAACAGTATGGTGGTTCCTCAAAGTATTAAAAATGGAATTACCATGTGATTCAGCAATTCCACTTCTGGGTATAGGTCCAGAAGAATTGCAAGCAGGGTCTCAAAAAGATATATGTATATCCATGTTCATAGCAACATCATTTACAGTAGCTAACATATGGAAGCAAACTCAGTTCCATCAGTGGCTGAAGGGATAAGCAAAATTTGGCATATACATACAATGGAATATTACTCAACCTTAAAAATGAGCGCAGCCAGCATAGCTCAGTGTTTGAGCATCAACCTATGAACCAGGAAGTCATGGTTTGATTCCTGGCCGAGCACATGCCTAGGTTGTGGGCTTGATCCCCAGTGTGGGGCATGAAGGAGGCAGCCCATCAATAATTCTCTCTCATCATTGATGTTTCTTTCTCTCTCCCCCTCTCCCTTCCTCACTGAAATCAATAAAAAATATATTTTAAAAAAGAAAAATTCCAATCGTCTGCTAAACCCTAAAAACACTTTTAAAAATAAAAACAATACCATCACACCAAAAAAATTAAGATACCTAGAAATAAACTTAACTAAGGAGGTAAGAGAACTGTACCCGGAAAACTACAGGACACTGAAAAAAGAGGAAGACATAAACAGATGGAAGAAC
>NW_006296048.1:464981-466716 GCF_000327345.1 Myotis davidii
AACTGTGGTACATCTACACAATGGAATACTATGCTGCTATAAAACAAAAAGAACTCTTTCCATTTGCAACAGCATGGATGGAACTGGAAAGCATTATGCTAAGCGAAATAAGCCAGTCAATGAAAGAAAAATACCACATGATCTCACTCATCTATGGATAATAAAGACCATTATAAACTGATGAACAAAAATATATAAAGAGGCAGAGCAGCATCGAACAGACTGTCAAACTACAGCGGGAATGCCAGGGAGTGTTGGGGTGGTGCCAGGGAGGAGTAAGAGATCAACCGAAGGACTTGTATGCATGCATATAAGCATAACCAACGGACACAAGACACTGGGGAGTAGGGGTCCTGGGGAAAGGTCAAGGGGGAAAAAAAGGAGACATATGTAATACTCTTTATAATACTTTAAGCAATAAAACAAAATTTTAAAAATTAAATAAATAAAAATAAAAAATAAAAAACAAAAAATAATAATAATAAAATGGGGACACTAACATCTATCTTGCAGTGCTGAAACAAAGGCATGACCATACCCTGCTATAGTGTGTAGCACACATGACTGAACGAAAATGTAGTTACTATATTAGTTGACTCATTCTGACTTACAGAAAGATCAAAAGGTATAGTACTTGCTTCTTTTCCTACAAAACACAAATGGAAAAAAATCTGCTACTTTCTACATGATTTCTGTCCTGTATGAATAAATGTGTGAAGGAATAAATGTATCATTTAAAATTCTTCTCCACAATTATTCAGAAAATATTAATGAAAAAGAAAGTTACCTACCCTACACCTTTTTTTCTTTTTTCTTTGCATGACAACAATGCTTTATTATGTATGTGCTTCATTCAAGATATGAGACAAAGAAAAATTTAAGCTGAACATTTTTCAAAGATGCAATTTATTATAAAGCAGCTTTTGGTACTATTTATTCTGGACCACTTGTTTTGAGATGTGCTGTTTTCTAGAGAACTGTCATTGTTTACCAGGTAAGATTTTAAAACTGTATACAAAGTCTACCCTCCACCCCCTGCCCAAACTTTATTAAAATATAATGGATATATGGCATTGTGTAAGTTTAAGGTGTACAACAGGGGTGGGAAACATCTGGCCTATAGGCCATACAAGGCCTGCGAAGTCATTTAGTGTGGCCCTGCCAAGGTATTAGGGGTGAGGTGATAAACCATTAACTGCCATGCATCCAAAATGGAAACCATCCCCACACACCACAGTATTTTGAATTTAATTTAAAAAATCAGAGTCCCGAGACAAAGGAAGTGCCGAGCCACCTCTGTTGCCGGGCCACGGCCGCCCTAGGACTTTGAATATGTCGGGGATCGCCCTCAGCAGACTCGCCCAGGAGAGAAAAGCTTGGAGAAAAGACCACCCATTTGTAAGGAAAGCTTGATTTCTTCATGTAGCTCAGTGGGTCCTCTTCCTGACGGGGTGAGAAGCACAGGGTTCCTGTGGGCAGCGAAGATGAACTGCCACAGAACTGATGCGCTCGTGTGTGGTTTTCTCGCAGGGTTTTGTAGCTGTCCCCACAAAAAACCCCGACGGCACGATGAACCTCATGAACTGGGAGTGTGCCATTCGCTTGTCCATTCGAGGAAGACAAGGACTGGAGGCCAGCCATCACAATTCAGCAGATATTATTAGGAATACAGGAACTAGCTGAAGCAGAGGTCTACACAATTTACTGCCAAAACAGAGTGGAATATGAGAGAAAA
>NW_006296048.1:475472-477899 GCF_000327345.1 Myotis davidii
GATGCAATTTATTATAAAGCAGCTTTTGGTACTATTTATTCTGGACCACTTGTTTTGAGATGTGCTGTTTTCTAGAGAACTGTCATTGTTTACCAGGTAAGATTTTAAAACTGTATACAAAGTCTACCCTCCACCCCCTGCCCAAACTTTATTAAAATATAATGGATATATGGCATTGTGTAAGTTTAAGGTGTACAACAGGGGTGGGAAACATCTGGCCTATAGGCCATACAAGGCCTGCGAAGTCATTTAGTGTGGCCCTGCCAAGGTATTAGGGGTGAGGTGATAAACCATTAACTGCCATGCATCCAAAATGGAAACCATCCCCACACACCACAGTATTTTGAATTTAATTTAAAAAATCAGAGTCCCGAGACAAAGGAAGTGCCGAGCCACCTCTGTTGCCGGGCCACGGCCGCCCTAGGACTTTGAATATGTCGGGGATCGCCCTCAGCAGACTCGCCCAGGAGAGAAAAGCTTGGAGAAAAGACCACCCATTTGGTTTTGTAGCTGTCCCAACAAAAAACCCATACGGCACGATGAACCTCATGAACTGGGGGAAAAAGGGACCCCTTGGGAAGGAGGCTTGTTTAAACAACGCACGCTCTTCAAAGATGACTATCCATCCTCACTTCCGAAATGCAAATTTGAACCACCATTATTTCACCTGAACGTGTACCCTTTGGGCACTGTGTGCTTGTCCATCCTCGAGGAAGACAAGGACTGGAGGCCAGCCATCACAATTCAGCAGATATTATTAGGAATACAGGAACTAGCTGAAGCAGAGGTCTACACAATTTACTGCCAAAACAGAGTGGAATATGAGAAAAGGGTTCAAGCACAAGCCAAAAAGTTTGCACCCTCATTAGCAGCAACCTGCAGCAACATCAAAAGGAAGGGATTGGTTTGGCAAGAACTTGTTTACAACATTTGCAGATCTAGCGTTGCTCTAATGACTAGTCACCTAGGGGAGATGGGCGGGCACCATTTTCCATTTCCGCCACTGGTACACAGTTCTCCACTTGCTGAATTGCCCAGTTTTTCATACAGGGTCTCTTCCTTCAGTCTTATGTATTTTGATCGTTATATAAAACTTGCTTTTATTTTAATACTGATGTCAGTATTTCAACTGCTGTAAAATGATAAACTTTTATACTTCAAAAAAATCAATTTGCAATGAATATTATAAAAATAAATATATTACTCACAATTGGG
Organism: Myotis davidii; assembly: GCF_000327345.1. Taxonomy (NCBI): domain Eukaryota; kingdom Metazoa; phylum Chordata; class Mammalia; order Chiroptera; family Vespertilionidae; genus Myotis; species Myotis davidii. The sequence goes on from NW_006296048.1 coordinate 476,688, forward strand.
GTGTTCTGAAATATTTTCAGCTGAAAATTCTCACTAAATATGATTTTAAAGTTGGCCTATAGACGCTTATGGTGTACAATGCATTAAATGTTTGGCCAAATATAGCAAGCTAATTTTTAAGTTGATAATTTTGTATGGTCTGAGAATGATGTTATAAATATCCAAATGGCCCTTGGCAGTACAAAGGTTCCCCACCCCTGGTGTATACATGTCAATTTGCCACACTGATATATTTGCAAAATGATCACCACCACAGCATTAGCTAATACCTAAATCATTACAACACAGAATTAACATTTCTTCTTTGTGGTGAGAACATTTAAGATCTACTCTCCTAGCAACTTGTAAGCAAATAAAACAGTATTATTAATATAATCACTATGCTGTACATTAGAGAAGGGACAAGCAAAACAGGGAAAGTAGATCTAGACATTCTATATTTTAGAAAATTAAACCTACAAGAACCTAACACAACCCACACAAATTTTGAACAAATTTTGGTAAAACCTGGTCATTGGGATTATATAGGCACTAAAAGAAAATTTTCCCAGTGCTGTGCATTGAGCTCTAATAATTAAAGAGTAATAGCAAAATTATGATTAAGTACTTCAATTTTATTTTGCTATCATTTGAATTAATTGCCTATTAATCCTAATTTCCCTCTATATAAAATAACTTTTCATAATTTCACAAAGTCACAGTGACCAAGTATCAGATTTGCACCTTTGAGACAATTTTCCCCATTATAAAGATTGATGGCAGAGCCATTAAACCTATAGTTTCAAAGTTTAGTGAGCCTCAGTGATACCTGGAGAATTATAATGCAGATATGCAGGCCTGTCTCACAGAAATCCTACTCCCTAGGCTAGGTATCTGGGTTTTAAACAAGTGCCCAAGGGTTTTTCATAAAACAGAACATTTTTTAGAAGGAATTTTATTGTTTAGAAGATTTGTAATGCTTTTTTTAACCTAAAAAAGCAAAACAGGTGTCAAGCTCTTTACTCAGAGTAGCTGCTGAAAGCCTATTAGAAGAAATCATGACAGAAAACGTCCCCTACCTGATGAAAGAAATAGACTTACAAGTCCAGGAAGCGCAGAGAACCCCAAATAAGAGGAATCCAAACAGGACCACACCAAGACACATCATAATTAAAATGCCAAGGGCAAAAGACAAAGAGAAAATCTTAAAAGCAGCAAGAGAAAAACAGTTAC